>NW_012105254.1:2332934-2348761 GCF_000951045.1 Mandrillus leucophaeus
AAGAAGAGAGGAAAAAAATCTTCAAGAGGGAGACCAGAAAGACCCAGCTTGTGCATGAGCTCATCCTCTGAGTGGGGAAACAGTCTGTGGTGCAGGAAAGGCTGGCACCCGCATCGGACTGTGGGTCCATTGAGACAGAGGGTTTGGGTCACCTGGTCTTTCTTAAAGAACCTAGCATACAGTCAACACTACAAAAAAAAAAAAAAAAACTACAAAAATAAAATATACAAATGCCCTAGTGATTATTTTGAGTTACATTTCATTATAAATTGAGATTTGTGTGCCTCTGTAAAAAATAGAAGACTTAACGAGTATCAATTCTCTGTTGAAATGAAGGAATTATTAATGAAATGTCAAGAAACAAATAAGCGAGAGGGAGCATTGAAACTAGCTGGTGGCTGAAGGACAGAGTGGGATGAGAGAGGATATAAATGTCTCTGAGAGATTATTGACTGATCTCTGGAAAATAGCAGCAGGGTATAATTGGGGTGTCTCTTCATTGTAATGGTGCCCTCTACAGAATCGGTCTCTCCCTTCTTGACGTTATAGAAAAGACAAGGGGATACTCGGAAAGAGGTTAAAACCAGTGAGTTCAGTAGCAGGCCGTGAAGAAGGGCATCCCCAGGTGCAGTTTTAAAGCTGAAATACTATTTAGTAATAGGCATGAGAAGCTAAAATAGTACTTCTGTATTTTTATGTTAAGATAGCAGACTGATAACTTCAGTTTTCAAACTAGCCAGAAGCCCCAGATCCCCAAACTCAAGGATTTAAAATGATTAGAAAGCAACAATGTAATTAATTCTAGAAATCATACCTTAGCATCTTAAAAAACTTGCTTTATGTGCAACATATTTAATATATTATTTGCTATTATTTAACTTTAGTTTGATACACGACGTTAAGAGTCATTGTACTAATCTGGATATTAGGAGAGAATTGTGCTAATCTGGATATTAGGAGAGAATTGTGCCATTTGGATTGAATAATGGACCACCTAATGACACCCCACCATGTAATGTGGTCCCCTAGGGCAGTTCAGAACAACTGCTTCAGTAACATCTGGGAGTTTGCTAAAAATACAAATTCACAGGCTGCACTCAGACCTCCTCCGCCAGGTTTTATGGAGGTAGTTTCTAGGAATCTTTTCATAAACTCTGCATTTGATTATCATCATGCCTACTGAAGTTTGAAAACATTGAAATATGAAGACAAATGTCCACATTTCTGTACTTGGTAGTATATTTAATTGTTGTGACAGTGACAATATAAAGAAAAGAATGACTATCCAATAAGTAATTTTTCAATTCTGCCCAGTCTTTACACATGAACGCAGTCTCTATATTGCAATCTGAAAATGTGCTTCTGCTATAGGCTGGAAAGTGTTATATCAGGAGCAGCATAAACAAAATTACTGATTTGATCTAAATTTCAAGGAAATCTTTTGTTTCCTGCCTTGTTCATTTCTAAATAATATGCAATACAGAGAACACTATTAAAAACTAGCTAAATTACATTATGCCTTGCTACTTTCCTTAAAATGAATGAAAATGCTGGCCAACATCTATATTCATTCTTATCAGCACTCCTAGTTTCTTCTTCAAGGCTTGTCTTTTTCCCGAAGTGGTTCAATGGAAGACAGGAGTTGCTGAAATGTGGGACGCTTTTCTGGAAGCTAAACAAAAACAACAAAAAAACCAGTGTTTTAGATGATGAAAGTTATGATCAAAGATAAAATATATAAAATATTTACACCTAAGTCCTAAAGCTAGCAACTTTTAAAATGTGGAAACACAATAGACATTTCAATTGAGGTCAGAAATAAGGCAAGGACGCTCACTGTAATAACCACTCTTAACGTTATGTTGAAGGTGTTAACCAATGCAAAACAATTAGAGCCCCGATAATTGGAAAAGAAAAAGTCTCTTTATTTGCAAGCATTTTAGTGTATACCTGGAAAATCTGAGAGTATCAGTGTGAGAATCAACTTAAAGAATAAAGGAATTCACTAGGACAGCAGGATATAAAATTAACATACAAAATCAATAGACTTCACATATACCTACAGTAACCACTTAGAAGTTATCATGGAAGAGAAAACCCCATTTATAAAAACACCACCACCAAAATAAAACACTAAAAAGTCTCCCCCTCTAAAATGAGGACGACTTTAAAACACTGATGAAAAATGCAAATGTAGACTTGACTATATAAAAAAGCATCCCTGGCCAGGCACAGTGGCTCATGCCTGTAATCCCAGCACTTTGGGATGCTGAGGTGGGCGGATCACTTGAGGCCAGGAGTTCGAGACCATCCTGACCAACATGGTGAAACCCTGTCTCTACTAAAAATACAAATATTAGCCAGCTGTGGTTGTGCACAACTGTAGACCAAGCTACTTGAGAGGCTGGGACATGAAAATCACTTAAGCCTGGAAGGTGGAGGTTGCAGTAAGCCTAGATCATACCACTGCACTCCAGCCTGAGTGATAGAGCAAGACTCTGTCTAAAAAAAACCCAACCAAACAAACAAACAAACAAAAACAAAAATAAAAACTTCCTTTGTCCTAGACTAGGACAAGTCAGTATCATAAAGATGTCAAATTTTCCAACTTAAAATACAAACTAAATACAATCTCCTCAAAAATATGAATGAGTTTGTTTCAAGCTAAACAAATTGATTCTTTATAGAATTAAAAAATATGTAAAAATGGCGAAGAAATTATAAAGTAAGGTGAGCAATGAGGGCTGCTAGCCTACCTAGTATTCAGACATATTATAAAGTCTCTACAGAATCAGAGCAGCGTGGTGCTAGCATATGAACAAAGAGACCAGAGAACAGAAGAGGAAGTCTCCAAATAGATTCAAGTACATATGGAAATTTAGTATAATATTAGGGTGGCATTTCACCACCATTAAGGTGGTATCTCATTCCTGGTGATAAGATGGTCTTTTGATAAATAGGGCTGACAACAACAGAATAGTCACATAAGATTACATATTTGGAGCCATATTTGATACCATATACCATAACAAACACAAACTATATCGGAAACATAAATGGAAAAGAAACTAGAGGAAAATCCGGGTAAAAGTCATTATAATTTGGGCATGAGAAAGCCTATCTATGACAATTTCCAGAAGCAATAAAAACAAATACTGATACATTCAGCTATATTAAGAAAAACTTCTGCATGGTCAAAAAAAAAAAAAAAAAAAAAAAAAACCAAAACCCACCCACCCTCAATCAAATAAAGCTGATAACTTAAAGTATTACTCTCCCTAATTTGTAAAGAGATCTTTAAAACCTGATAGAAAAAAGAAAAAAGACATGGTCTACTAGAAAGTTCCTATTAATCACAACACTTACATCTTCCTCTCAGGACAGTCTTCAGATAACCACAGGGGAAAGAACATTATTCAAAAGTGTGGTAGAAACCTCAGTTAACAGGCAGAAGATGAAACCTTAAGAGCATAGAATACATCTACAAATTGGGGAAGAGGGTGACCCTGGCTGGCTCTTTATAAAGGACCACAGTTTCTCCCTATGGACCAATACTCTCTACAAAATCAACTGTGCCTTAATTATTATTTATTTTAAGTTACATTTTTATAGAGCTAGGTAGTACCTGATGCAGAAAAGCAATCACATAAGGAAGCATTTATTTGAAGTTTAACATGAAATCATACAAATAAAATGTATATAAACAAATCCACATTGAGTCATAACACAGATAGCAAAGGACAAAGTAAAAACAAAGAAAACTAATTGGCAGCTACATACAGTTGGACACAACTGTGTCTTGTACACTAGAAAGTCTTTTACAAAGTAATCATCTTAGATCAACAGAAGACCAATCTTCAATGTCGTCCTGCAAGATGGCTTACTTTAACATCTCATCCTATTTTCTCCAATGTTCTCCTTTAGTATGGCTGGTAATTGTTTTGGTGATTGCCACCCCCTCGAGATGCCTTGCCATAAGTGCTCTGTTGGCCACTGTAGTCTGCATATCCCTGTCCATATCCATGGTTCCCATAGTCAACATTTGGGGAAGAAAAAGGTGGGGAAATCTTACATACTGTTCCAAATGCCATAGGGTGGGAAATTACAGAGTGCTCATATTCCAGGCGATAATTTAAGGCTAAGCAAAAAATATTGTTATGTGATGCAATCAGCAGCTCTTCCAAAGTGGGACTCTAGGCTCCAGTACAAGAGATTAGAAACTATTTAAGTTGTGTGTGACAATTTATTCTTAGCACCAAGCATACTGCCTGGTGCATAGGTGCTTTGTAAATACATATATACACACACACACAATATTAATAACAGATAAACAGAACTGTGTACCGGGCACTGTCCTAAGGACTTTACAAAGTTAATTCATTCAATCCACACAAAAATCCTATGAGGTAAGTATTACATTACAGGTAAGTATTACAGTACAGTGAAGCACAGAGATAATAGGAGGTTTGTACAAGGTCATATAACTAGTAAGTGATCAAGACAGGATTCAACCCAGGTATTCTGATGCCAGAACCCATAGGCTTAACCATTACACCAATTTGCCTTTTACTAGTGAATGAATGAACGCAGCATTAGGCCCTTTGTCATTGAGGAAGTACCATATAATGATTATGAACATGGGCTCTTAGATTAATGTTCTCAAAAGCCTCCTTTTATCATGTTACTGCTCAAAAGTCTTCAGTGGCTCCTCAATGCCTATAACAACCAAAACTCGCACTCGTCTCCTTATTATTCACCTTGTAGAACCTGAACCAGACCTACTCTTCCAAACTTATCTCCAGCCCTTCCAACGATAGCACCAACGTATCATGCCATGCTCGTTCCTGCCGCCACACCTTTGCTTGTGCTGTTCTCACCTGGACACCCTTTTACAATGTCTCCACTCACATACTTAGGACATTTCATAGAGATTTCCTGCTTCAGCTCAGGTACCAATGCATTCAAGAAGCTGCTTTATCTCAGGAAGCTGGTTTCTCTTTCCTCTGAGCTCTTCTTGTGTTAGATTGGTGCAAAAGTAATCACGTTTTTTGCCATTGAAAGTTATGGCAAAATCCTTGTCTTTCTAATTCTGGCACATAATTATAAACTGCTAGGTGTTTTCGGTCCCATTGTTGTGTGTGTGTGTGTGTGTGTGTATAAAGACTTTGAGTTCAGTAAGGGCGCGTATGGAGCCTCATACTTCCTTAACAACCTCCATTAGTTCTATGAAGTTAGTGGATGCTTTGCAAATTAATCCCCTGAAACTTCAGCTCCATGTTATCCCCATAAGATACCCTTATCTTCTACCTGAATGGAATGCTTTTATTCAGTGTTTGGGAGGCAGGGGAGAGAAGACGGAATAGTGTCCATTATGTGTTCTCTACGTGTGGTTAGATGTTTTCTGCTACTCATTTTCTACTTGAGGAGCTCCATAGTGTTGCAGTTAAGAACAGGGAGCCTGGCACTAGCCAGCCTACCTCTTACTAGCTATGTGACCTTGGGCAAGTCACTTAACCTTTCTGAGTCTTTGTTTACTCTTCTGTTAGTTTTAGCAATGATAATACTTACCTCAGTGTGTTTCCTGATGCATAAGTAAGTTAATATTTATAGTGTTCTTAGAACACTACTGGATATAAGTTGTTCAGTACATTGTTTGGCACCCGCATGTTTTAGATTACAAACATTTTAGGGCAGGGGCTGAGAGCCATTTTCTCCTGCTCTGTGCCAGGTACTTTCCCTCAAAAAAGCTTCATCCCAGTGGTGATGCGGTAATCACCCTGGATGTGCCTGAGACACCTTCCAGCCCACCCAGAGGATACACTTGCCTCGTGCCAGCAGCTGTACATGATCTGGTAGATGGTGTCCGATGCCAGGTGGGGCCGGTAGAGCCTGTGGCCCTGGGAGACCTTCAGAACCACCTGGGAGTTGTCATACAAGTCATAGGGCTGCTTCCCCAGGCTGAACACCTCCCACATCAGGATCCCTGCACCACACCAAGAGGTGGCCCAGATAAAAAAGGAAGAGAGCTGTCATCAGAAGGTACAGGGTTTGTGGAGTGAGTTTCACACAACAGGTCAGGAAGGCTATGGGTCAGAGCGAGGGATCCCTGGGAAATGAGTCCCAGCGAAATGAGCAGAGCTTGGAGGGTGAGCCCGTGCCATCGCTTCTGGAGCCTGGGGTTTCTTCCCCATGTTCCCTGATACCTGTACATCTGTGCTTGCTGGAAAATGGGTGAATGGCAAGGGCAGCCACAGAGGAACCGCTTAGGGCCAAGACATAATTCTTGAGCTACTCCTGGGAAGTGGCTGAGATTTCATTCAGCCTCACACAGCCTCACTGCAACTACCTGTGTAGTGAGCCCCTGCTCCAACCCTTATGAATGAGTGGTTGATGTCCTCACCCTTCTGTCTCTCTGCTTTGGCAGCTGCGTGCAACAATTTCATTGCACAATCAGATTACCTTTCAGTGGAAATTTCAAGAGAAAGTCATTGACAACATTCTCCTTTCTATTGCTGCAGTGGCTCCTAATCTTACATGGGTCGGGGCCCTTTTGGGAATCTGATGAAAGCCACTGGCCGCCTTTTGGAAAAGTGAATACACAGCATTTTTTGTGTTCAGTTTCAGAATGTTCACAGTCCCCCAAAACTCATCCAGGAAACTGCAGTCCCCAGGTTAAGAAATCTTGGTTCTGGTCGTGGTGGTCAGGAGGGTGGCATTTGGGGTCAGTTAGACATGGCCTTTGAAGTTGACTTCTGTCACTTACAGGCAGGATAAGTTTCTCAACCCCTCTCAGCCTCAGGTTCTCTGTCTATAAAGTGGGGTATTTGCACCTCATGGACTTGCTGTGAGGAGGAAATAGGATAAAACACGTAGAGCATTTAAAAGAGCACTGAGATGTTTCAAGTGCTCTCTAAATGGTGGCAATTGTGCTGTGCTGGCCAAGGTCAGAAAATTTCAACAATCACCTACTTTCAAATATTTATAATAAAGCAACCTTACAAATTTTATGGCTGCTTTTTTCTTTTAAAACACACAATCTAAAACAACCATCCAAAAGAATGCAGTTTCCTCATAACTTTCTCTTTGAAAGGCTACACACTTATTTCAAACTATCTGTGGGGTTCTTTTTTGGGAATTGCTATCAGAGGCCTTGATTCATTTTGGGTATCCTCACTGGGATATACGGTTTAAGAATGAATTTAGTGTTTATAAACAGCTGGAAAATATCTGGGACCAACTTCTATGGCATACAGTAAATAATCAAGCTGGGTAATACTATTTTTTTGGTCAAAAACAAGCTGTAATTATTAAATAAGGGCACTGATTTTTTGGCATCATTTATAATTGATGCACAATTATCAAAACTATTTTTTTTTAAGACAGTCTCTTGCTGTGTCGCCAAGGCTGGAGTACAGTGGCACAATCTCAGCTCATTGTAACCTCTGCCTCCCAGGTTTAAGTGATTCTCGTGACTCAGCCTCTCAAGTAGCTGGGGTTACAGGCATGCACCACCATGCCCGACTAATTTTTGTGTTTTTGGTAGAGACAAGTTTTTGCCTTGTTGGCTGGGCTGGTCTTGAACTCCTGGCCTCAAGTGATCCGCCCGCCTCAGCTTCTTGAAGTGTTGGGATTACAGGCGTGAGCCACTGCACTCAGCCTCAAAACTAATTTTGACAACAAGGTACAAAAGTTAATCAGCACAACATGGCATCAAGTATTCACCAAAATGCTATCTTCGTGATTTTTTTTCTTTTTCTATGTGTATTTGATTATCTTTTTTCTTTTTTTTTTTTAAACAACGAACAATGCCACTTTTACAAAGGGAATAGTTTTAAAAATTGTGTCACATAGAGAAATAAATGACTAAATTTTCCCCTTTTCAAAGGCAATCTTGTAGGTGACAAGCAGTAAATCAAATTACGCTTATGAACTAAGGCATGAAATAAGTCTCAGTCACATTTGGATTACTTCTCCTGGGTCCATCTGACAGTGATTGAAAATAGCCTTGATATTCTCACAACATAGAAAAAATATCAGAAAATGTAGTCACAATTTAAGAATTGTTTCCCTTTTCTAATGACCTTTACTAAATTTTAATATAGATATTTTAGTAAAGTAAGAGTCAGCAAACTTACCCTATAAAGGGCCACATAGCATTTTAGACCTTTTGGGACATGAAGTATCTGTGGCAAGTACTCTACTCTGCTGTTGTAGCATAAAATGAGCCATAGACAATACATAAATGAATGGGCATGATTGTGTTCCAATAAAACTTTATTTACAAAAACCAACTGACCTGGTCCTGGGCTGTGGTTTGCCAATCCCAATCTAAAATATAAATTTTAACAGAGAGGAGACTGCTTGAAACTAGGCACGAATCAAGGAAAGTACCAAGTCATGTGTGGTATTTACACTAAGAATTGGTCAGTGCAGAAGGGAATGGCTATCACATTATTTTCATGCAGCAAATAGATGTCTTTTCAACTTTTTGGGCTTAGCAAAAACTCAGATTTAGCTTTCAATGACTCCTTTTAAAAAGCTATTTGAAATCTTCACTGGAAAAACTTTCATCCCCTTTGATGTTTCTAAAGACAGGGTCTTAACTGTGTTGCCCCGGCTGGACTTGAACTCCTGGGCTCAAACAATCCTTCCACCTCAACCTCTGAGTAGATTTATCCCCTTTGATTTTATGAAAAAGTGCTAGCAGGATGTAAATTACAAAATGTGTAGAAGACATCCTAATACCAAACCCAAGAAAATAAATCACCTTCTTCAACCGCTTGCTTGTCTCAGGGTATATGTGTAACTTTTTAAGTGTTCAAGGGCCCTTTTAAAATGAACGTTGCTACTCTTGTGGTTTCCTGTTGTGGAAGTCAGTTTACGAAACAGGACCAGGTCGTATGTGGCCATATCCTTACCAAATGCCCATACGTCTGACTTGCTGCTGTATTTGAAGTAATGAAACACCTCTGGAGCTGACCACTTGACTGGAAACTTTGTTCCAACTGAACTGACATACTGGTCATCAAGAACATACCTGCGAGGGAAAACACATCAACACAGACCTTAAGCCGTGGTGGTACAGGCTGATAAAGGACACAGAAGCCACCCAGAGTCTCAGTCGATTGCCTCAGTTTTCTGGAACTTTTGCTTCCTTTCAATGTGTGGGCTTAGCTGGAGGCTGCTTATGGTTTGTCAGCATTTTAAAAATAATATCTAACTGAATATAGCAAAACTTCAATGTAAAATGTTTGGTAAATATAGAAAAACACAGGAGAGGGTGTGGAGAAATAGGAACACTTTTACACTGTTGGTGGGGTTGTAAACTAGTTCAACCATTATGGAAAACAGTATGACGATTCCTCAAGGATCTAGAACTAGAGGTACCATATGACCCAGCCATCCCACTACTGGGTATATATCCAAAGGATTATAAATCATGCTGCTATAAAGACACATGCACACGTATGTTCATTGCAGCACTATTCACAATAGCAAAGACTTGGAATCAACCCAAATGTCCATCAGTGACAGACTGGATTAAGAAAATGTGGCACATATACACCATGGAATACTATGCAGTCATAAAAAAGGATGAGTTCGTGTCCTTTGTAGGGACATGGATGCAGCTGGAAACCATCATTCTCAGCAAACTATCGCAAGAACAGAAAACTAAACACCGCATGTTCTCACTCATAGGTGGGAACTGAACAATGAGATCACTTGGACTCGGGAAGGGGAACATCCCACACCAGGGCCTATTATGGGGAGGGGGCAGGGGGGAAGGATTGCATTGGGAGTTATACCTGATATAAATGATGAGTTGATGGGTGCTGACGAGTTGATGGGTGCAGCACACCAACATGGCACAAGTATACAAGTATACATATGTAACAAACCTGCACGTTATGCACATGTACCCTAGAACTTAAAGTATAATAATAAAAAATAAAAAACATTTAAAAAATGGAAAAACACAAAAAAGCAAAAATAAAATTACTCAGAAACCCACCCTAAAGATAACCTGTAATTCTATCACTCCAAATACATTTTCGTTTGTACTTTCTGATCTTATTTCCCACATATATAAGTTGAATAAAATAGGGTTTCTGTTATATTGAGATTTGCTTTTATTTTTCCTTTAATGGTATATCATGAGCATTTCCCCATATGGTTACATTTCTACTGCAGCATCATGTTTAATGGCTGAATACTGTTCCCTCTTATTATTTCTTCTTATGGAAGGAATTAAACATAATTTGTTTAACCAGGTAAATGGCTTCTCATCTTCTGCTGTTATGAATAATGATGAACAAAAATATCCTATGGAGATATCAAAACCAAAATACATGTTAGGATGTTCACTAAACTCTTTGTTTGTAATAATGATAAAATGAAAGCAACCTTAATGTTCCCAATGTTGAGGAGTAATTAAATATATTATGGCACACTAATACAATCGAATAGCATGTAGCCATTAAAAAATGAGATGACTCTTTACCAAAATAAAAAGGTGCTCATGGTATATGGTTATGCGCAAAAGCAAGTGTGTATAATGTGATTTCACTTTTTTGTGTGTGGGAACAAATAGTAAATGTGCATATTTGTGTATATGATTGGATACACTTAAGAATGAGGTCTGAAAGGATACCCACCAAACATCTGAGCAGTGGTTACTCCTAGCACTGAAAATGAGGGATGGATTCTGTCAGAGTAGGTAGCTAGGCAGACATGAGCAGGGCAGGAGAGGTCCCCCACCCCCAACCCAGGAATGTTAGGTGACCGTCAGGTAATAGGCAGTTGTTAACCGTCTCTCTAAAATAATAATTGGTCGCAGCTGGTGCCAGGGAAAGGCAGTCTCCCAAGAGATAGAAAATACTTGAAGCTGATGATCAACAGCTTCCTGATATGATCTCAGGAGTTGGGCAACTGGGGTCAAACATGCGCACTAAGAGGCAAAATGACGGAGTTTAACTGGTGTATGACCTTCCTCTAGGAATACCCAACTGGTAAAAGAAAAATGCCTCAAATGAGCATGAGCACAACCTAACTAAACACGCTGTGTGTGCAGCCCTTCCCAAGTGCTGGCAGGCTACTGCTCATGCAGACAGCTCACCCCAAGGGAAGACTCAGGGGAGAAAAGATGCAAATCTTGGAATTATGCCAAGGTATGAAACCCTAAGTCAAGAACCAAACAGGGCAGTTGGATCTCTCAAGTTGCCCTCTTGGCCCTCTTCCAAGTGTACTTTACTTCCTTTCCTTCCTGCTCTAAAACTTTTTAATAAACTCTCACTCCTGCTCAAAAACTTGCCTCAGTCTCTCTCTCTGCCTTTTGCCCCTCAGACGAATCCTTTCCTTTGAGGAGGCAAGAATTTGAGTTGCTGCAGACCTTTATAGATTCACTGCTGCTAACAATTCTACTTTTTACTTTATACACTATTGCTATTTTTCTTATCATAAGTACATATTATTTATGGTATTGATAAAAGAGAACATCATATATTTGCCCACAACAAAAACAAAAACATAATGACTCTTAATTAGAGAAAATAAAACAACAGGAGTTACGGCAATTGGAATTTTGGATATAATTTACACACCAAATGTTTTAGAGATCTCATTGTAATTTAAAACAGCTGACTGGGAAGATCATTCTTCTAAATATTAACAATAATATTAATAAACTACACTTTCATAGGATTACATACAGGACATTCCATACTTTTCTCCCCAGAACCCCTCAGTTCCCCAGACATTACCAGACACCCAGACACTGCCCTGGCACTCCTGGTTTGGGGATGCTTGTGGCTTAAACCTTCCTTCAAGCTAGTAGGAGTAAATGAAGTCACAGGCATCTAATTGATGTGGCCACAGAGCTTCATAAGCAACAGGGCTGGTACATGGCTTCCAGGATCTCTTACTCAGAGCAAGATCTCTTGTCTCCCTTTTCCAAAGCTACAGAGAACGTGACAGCATGTTCCCTGGATGCTGACATAACAGCCAATATTCCTGCTTTTAGAGTAAAGTTCCCTGGACCTGGGAGCTTCTCCCTGCTTTAAGAACCTGTCAGCAGATTATTTTTTCTTGCCCTTGAGAAAGCTACATGTTTGGAGTGTCAGTGTAGGGAACTCAGTGTATGGTGGTTGGAGTGATGGTAACTAGTACACAGCTAAAAGGACATCTTGCCAATATTTAGGGCTCCCAGAGGAATTACCGTATCTTCCATGGTATGTGCCACAGGGGTCAAAAAGCATCCCCTAACACTGAATTTTGGAGAAGACATTAAAAAAACAGATCCTCCTATGGCATTTTAGGGCCATGTTTGCTAAATATTAACCTGGCCTTGGTCAACTCTTCAGATCTCTTTTAAATGCATTATTCACCTTCAGAATTACATGTTGAGTCAGCATAACTTTATAGTTGTATCTTGTCTCAATGTCAGGGATATCTGCTTACCCTCTAGACTCAACTGTGGTCATTTTGAGGGCAGGGACTATCCTATTCATATCAGTATCTCCTGCAGGACTGAGGTATTCAGTAGGCACTCAATAAATGTTGAATAGAAAGGTCTATGTATATGTCTTCATTTTCTATGTAAAACTATGAACATTTGCTCTGAGGCTTAAATAGTATTAGGATTCAGGATAAAGGTAAAAGGAGACTTTTAAAAAACTATCGTAATCAAAATAATTGTTCCAAATCATCAAGTGGTGGTAGAATGCCCATCAAGAGAATCTCAGAGTCTAGTTTTATGCCTTACTTTGTGATGCAGAAAATCTAATGATGTGACAACAAAAATTTTCCTAGTGTGAATGCTCTACCCATTTGAACATCAGGTTTTTTTTTTTTTTTTAAATAACAAACAAAAAGAGCTAGCAGATCCTTGATTGAGTTAAAAAATTATAAATATTTATCCATTCTTTTTTAATGGCTGAGTAGTACTCCAAAGTACTTGAGGGGCTGGATACCCCATTCTCCATGATGTGATTATTTCACATTGCATGCCTGTATCAAAACATCACACGTACCCCATAAATATATACACCTACTATGTATCCACAAAAATTAAAAATAAAAAAATTTAAAAGAAATTTTAAACATCCAATAATGTGGCTGTAACATACTGTATTTAAATTTAGGATCTTTCTGGAATTTATTTAGAAGCATAGAAAGTATCAGATTGTTGAAGGAACTAAAAGTGACTTCAGATAATTTCTGAAGAACAATCCCATCTTATAAGCGAAGGAATGAAGTGAAACATGTTTCACAGGTAGTTAGAGGCAGTATGGGAGGGACTTAGGTTTCTAAGCCCCCAGTTCAGAGCACCTTCTATATCCCCACAAGGCCTTCAATTATGATGGTGTTCAAATGTGAATGGAAATCCCCCTTTCACTGGTTGCCCTTTTGGAATTGGCTTACCTTGTCATTCCAAAGTCAGATACTTTCACACAGAGATCGCTGTCCACCAAGCAGTTACGAGCAGCCTTTAAAGGAAAAACAAAATCACCAAGTAGTGAAAGTGACCAAGAATCTCCTGACATTTTCCTCCTCTTCAGTAGAATTCTCAGCAAAATCTAAGATTACCTAGCACAACCCCCAAATGCTCTAAAGTTGTCTTTTCTTTCCTTTGCAATTTTCAATTTTTCAAAATAAAAATATTCTCCCACGAGTACTTTCAACCAAGCATCCATCCTTGTCAAACGACATGAAAAGGTATTACACTTTAAACACAGAACCTTAGCTTATCAAGGAAAGATGAGAAATTTCTAGAATCTGCCTTTCCACCACCAGATACTGTGCATGCATTCACAGATGCTTTGAAGGCATAAACGCTGCACCTGTGACTTAGGGAACATACAGGCCTGGTGTGAATGCAGGTCTACTGTTGAGTGCAAGAACATCTCTAAAGATAAATCCCAGTGAATACCAAACACAGCACTCCCCACTCCCATTCTGATCCAAAGACACACAAATTCTGTTTCCTTGTTTTTTGTTTTTTTTTTTTCATTTTCAGTTATTGCATCAAATGCCTGCTTTAGCACTAAGCCCTTTCTGAAATAAAGGTCAACTTGGGTTTAATGGTTTTGAGAAACACTAAATTGGCCAAAGTCTTTCCTTTCCATCTGTTCTCCTTCATACCACAACACAGCTATGTAGACCTTAACAGCTTAACAGTGAGAATAACAGCTTATGTTATTCTCACTGTTCTTTCCATACTTCAAATATTTTTACATTGATTTTTATAAAAATGTCATTTGCTTAAACAAGTCACAAGTGAGCAAAGCAAAAGTGATGGTGCCCTTCTTGCCTTCCCCACCAGTGACCCCATCTCCAGCAGTGGGAGCCATGGACTGCTTTCCTTTCTTTGAAATTCCAATGGCTTTGCTTACCAAGTCCCGGTGTATGAATTGGTGGCTCTCCAAGAAGGCCATGCCTTCACAGACATCGTAGCACATTTCTAAGAGCTGGGAAGGTTCAAGTCCTTTTCCATGACTCCTCAGGTAATTCAGCAAGCAGCCATTGCTTATATATTCAGTCACTATGTATATGGGGTATTCCTTTGAACACACTCCATAGAATTTAACCAGCTTGGGATGGCTGAGTTTTCTGGAAATAACAGATTTTCAAAGTTCAATGCTCCACACTCCATTTTCTACATGTACTGAAAAGGAGTTGCTCTCAGATTTCTATTTGTTTTAATTTTCCCCCCTTTCACTTGAACAGAGAAAGAGAGGGAAAAGTTTAGAATCTTATATTGCAAGCACAATTATCTTTGGAGGCAAAAAAAAAAAAAATTCTGCCTCATATCAGACATTGGTGACTTCAGCAGCAATTTAGCAGTTTGTGAATGCTGTATTCAACTTTCCTACAGAGAATCAGGGTAGCAATGGTCTGTTGCACCGGAAACCCTGTTTAGTCTCATGGCATCTTGGGAACGTCCATGACTTATTTAGAGGAAGTCACACCCTAAGAACAATCATTTCCCTTTTATTAACTTTCATATCTAAACATTTCATTCTAAAAAAGTATATCAGAATATGAAGGATGTAGGTTAAATGAAGTCAGATGAGGTTTGATTTTTTAAAAATTATTTTACATTATTATTTTCATTATTTTTGATTAACACATTTATAAAATACTAACCATACGATGTAGCACTTCTGGTAGGTCATGATGGTATGGACACTCAGATTTTTTTTAGTGAGATAATTTTCATGTTATTATGGCAGATGGTTTTACCGTACCTCTTCCCAGCACCCTTTTTAAAATGAGAAAGTTAAGTAGAAGAAAACGGAGCGTAATGTGGCTATGGGCTATTTATTTAGTAATCAGATGTTCCAGATGGAAGTGTTTAATCTTGCAATTGAAGAGTTCTTTAGTGTTTCTTATTAATTTAAGTAATATCAACCTTAAATTTTGTACTAGCCTAGAGCTTAAAAGAAATCAAGCAAACCTTCTTGTAAAGTGTGATTCTCCTACCCTAATTCCCTTTCTCATGATGTCTTTTCTCACCTATCTTGATGTTTTTTTCCATTTGTGAGATGCACAGGTTAAGCTAAATTTCTAACGGAATCTCTAGCAGTGTGCTGTCATATCACCTTCACTTCCTCAAACAGGCTCCCCAACTGCTGCTTTACTCTTTTTACTGTCTTCACGGTTAAGCATAAAGCTTTTGAAAGTACTTAGTGGGATGGCTGGGTCATATGGTACATCTACCAAAGGATTATAAATTATGCTGCTATAAAGACACATGCACACGTATGTTTATTGCAGCACTATTCACAATAGCAAAGACTTGGAATCAACCCAAATGTCCATCAGTGACA
>NW_012105254.1:2350156-2383637 GCF_000951045.1 Mandrillus leucophaeus
ATAAATGTCTTCTTTTGAGAAGGGACATTCAGTTTTTACAAGCTCATTAGCTTGTTCGTATATGATTAATCTAATTTTACCAATTTACAGGATTATTCTGTAATGTTCAAATGTGTAAAGAAGTCTAAATTTAACATGTGAAGTCTTAGATATTTTAATAAGAATTTATTAAATTTTAAGTTATTTTCTTCCTTCTTAGTTTAACTATACAGACAATGCTTATCATGTCACTCAAGGTGATGAGCTTGGGAGTATTCATCTTTTAGCAGTTTTGGAGACTTGCATGGTACTCAACACTGCTCCCTTCAAAGGGAAGGCTTGCAATGGCACAAAGGTCCATCACCCAATAAAGGAATATTCCTTGAACAAATTCAGTCACTGCCCAGGCAGCTGAAGGTAGGGCACCATATTAACTGATACTCCTCACATGATAGGCTTCAGTTTGACCCCTACATTTGGGATTAGACTTTTTCCCAGTGTGGCACAGTTTGACATCTTTCTTTATGATTAGGTGATGTTTTTAAATGACTTCTTGTGTGTTTTTTTTTATGGATACCAGCTTGGTAATGGTAAAAATATGTTTTAAAGTTATACCAAGACACAGGGGTTACACCATGAGCCTGTAACCATGAGAAAAATCTGGCAGAAAGTTCCTATCTGGCAGAAATCTGTCCTACAACACGAGAATATCAAGGGCCCCCTTCCCAGTTTTGTGACAGTCCAATCGCTGAAGGCAGAACCAGTTACATAACTGCAGGCACCAATGCAAAATGAAAATGCAGGAATCCTTGTTTAAAAATCACAAAGTATTATTTGAAGATGGCAACAGCAGAGCATTACACCAAGCACAGGGCCCTTCTAGGTACTGGGGGCCCTTGCAACTGTGCAGATCTCATATGCCCATGAAGCCAGCTGGGGTGAAAGGCCTATATTCACATAGCATCTCTGCCTCCAAATAATTGTACAATTATGGTAAAAGTGATTGTTCTGACTTTCCTGGTTCCTTGGGTCTTCATAAAAGAATGACTAAAGAAATGGACCCAAGAATGTCTACCTGGGTTTGTATCTCTGCTTTTCCACTTTTACTAGCTTGCTGACTCTGGACAAGTTATTCAACAGTTCTGTGCTTCAGTTTCCTGTAAATCTAAGATAACAATGGTACAACCCTCATAGGTTTCTTATGGGAATTAAGTGAGTTGATATTTATAAAGTGCTTAGAGAAATGCCTGTAAACACTGTACAGTATAACTGTTTAAGTAAAAATTTTAAAAGTGCTCTCAATCTCTAGCAGGTTAGGAATTTTTTTATTTCAACTATTTTTGACCAGAGACCTACTATAACATCATTTTTCATACCATACTGATCGATTCTCTAAAAGTAGAGTGACCAACTGTCCTGGTTTGCCTGTGGCTGAGAGGTTTCCTAGGACACAGGACGTTCAGTGCTAAAACCTCCCAGACCTCGGCAAACCTGAATGGTGGTCACTCTGCAAAGTCTGACTTACTATGTTGACAAGAAGAGGGAGAATTATATATAACTGAAAGAGAGAGGGAGAGAGAGGGATAGAGAGAGAGAGAGAGAGAAGACACAGATGGAAAGAGAACACATATGTATTGCCAAGAATTGAAGGCTGTTGTGCTGGGAGCTGAGACACATTAGGAAGAGTATTAGACTGTATTGAAGGTAGCAAGATGGAAAAGGATACTGTTGGTAGAGCATTAGTTTTCAGTACTGCATTAGTTCTGGGTGGTAGCCCCACTCTGTTCTTCATCCCACCGTGCACCTCCCCACAGGGCAAGGAGGCCACAGGGCCAAGGAGGCATGCCTACTCAATTCCTATATATCCCTTTCTCAGCCACCCTTAGAGCACTAGGACTCTGAAATCACACATCCATGTAGTCCTGAGTCCTCTTTCAAGACCTGTGCTGACTCTTCCTTGAGGGGTCTGTCCGCTTAAGGGTAAAGCACGCTACCCCTAGCCAAGATTATTAGCCACTAGATAACTGTTTGTGGGAGACAGAGAGGGAGCTTGTGTGTACTGAATATTCTGTCTGCACATAACTACTGAGGCCCCTTATAGTGCAGGACAGAGTTGGGTGTGGGGGGAGAGGGGCAGGGGTGGAGTTTGGAAGACCACAGGCCAGAGGCTGGTTTCTTTGTAGAGTCTTGGAAATTCTAAATTTGAATATGGCCTTTCAGGTTGTTATGAAGGTATATTTCATATACCTTCAAAAGTAGGAGCATAAGACTGATTTGATTTAACAGTGTGTTAGTCCGATTTATAACTTCTAAATATTTATGTCTATGATACAGTATGTGGACTTTTGCTCTAGGCCTTGCAAAGTTAAGAGCAGGCCTATTAGTGCTAATGCCCTCCCATGATGAGGGCTAAAGAGCCATTCCTTGGGAAAAACTTACGTCATAGTCTGGGCCTCCTGAAAGAATTCATCTTCTGACATGGAGCCCTCCTTGATCATCTTAACAGCAACATCATACTGCCCCTTCCACTTGCCCAGCTGGACCACTCCAAACTGGCCACTTCCCAGCTCCTTCAACAAGGTAATCTCTTCTCTTTTCAGTTCCCAGATTCCTAACAAGGCAAGACAGACATTCTTTAGGATGAGCATAGAAAGCTCTGGGGCTGACAGCTTCCCAAGTGATTTCTTCTCCAATGGGAGTTTCACAGTGACAATATAAACAAGACTTTTTATTTTAAGTTGATAAATTAAAAAAAAAAAACCTTAGTGATGTGGTCTTGTGGCTACTTGACGATGGCACCAGGACACTATTCTTGAAGTAGCTACAGTTATTTGACAAGAAGGCTCAGAGCAAAAACAATTTGCCAATCAGAGGCATCTTGGAGAGGCTCAGCATCAAAATGTACTCGATGTCCTTAGGTTGGTAAAACATTGTTAGATTTTTTTAAATAAAAAAATTAAACTGTGATCGGGGTGGATGTGATCGTCCTAAAACATAAGGTTGGATACTAGCTCTGCTGAGTGGGCACAAAATCCAGGAAAAAGAAAGGACAGTGGGGTGCTGGAGGCTAATAATGGGGTCTAATAAGAGAAAACAAATTGATGATCTTTTTGGTGATGCTAGAAGCTTACAGATTTAGGTTGAGAGGACAGATTTTTTTTTTTTAAAAGAAAATCCTTCCTGATACAATCTGAGCAGAGGCCTCCTTCCTGTCTTTCCTCCCTTTTTTTTTTTTTTTTTTTTGTCAGTAAATTAACCATATATTATTCAATCAAAAATGATGGAAAATGGAGTTTAAGAGTCCAGGAATGTTTCCATACCATTTCCCAGGGACACAGAGTCTGGGACCTTGTTGGCCTTTGTTGACACAGGGTGGCGGAGCCGTGTGATCATGCCTGCAATGGAATCAGCATCATATCACATCATTACATCATATCCCATCACATTATGTAACATTGGTTCACAACTAGTCTTTCTCCAAAGTGGCTGAAAAAGCAAAGAGTTCAGAATGTTGTAATGCAGAGAGAGAATCCATTCATGTTGTAGTTGTGCTTAACTTGACTAATTAGCTCAATGCAAAGCAAAAATTAGATGACGAAAACACTGTATGTGATTTTTAAAAATCCCATAGAAATTAATTGCATGATGGAATCTTTAAAAATTCTCTCCCTTCTTTTTTGCTATGTCTTTACCATCTTATGCTTAAATATGTGTACACACAGCACATACATTTGACAAAAAATTCAAACAATACAGAAGGATAAAAAATAATAAGCCATCTGAATTTGTAAAAACTGAACCTATTACTAAGTTTCATTAAGTGGTCAAGTCATTTTAATTGTTTATATTTAGTTATGGTAAAACTGGGTTAAAATAATTATAAAATTTAATAGTTGCTTGAAAGAACCCATTACAAATATATGTATATATGTTTTTTGCTTTAAATGTGGAATGCTCTCCAAGTCAAGGGACCTATCACACATGTACTTTTCCCCTCCTTCCTTTTTCTATATATTTGTCTGGTTTTTATATGAGTGGTCTCCAAACTTTTAAAATCCTTCACTTTTATGTTTTTTTCTTGTTTCTCTGCTTGATAAAAATCCTTCATCTTTAATCAGCTTAATTAATTAATTAAAATATAAAAATTAGTACGTTTCTATAAAATATATATTTGGTGTGAATTATAAAAATACAATCACAAACAGAAAATGTAAGAGAATGAGATAAAAATCCAAATCTAAATAAACATCTTAATATTTCCTACTGATATCCTGTGAAGTTTCCTGTGCATCCTCTGCAGTGGAATCGTTTCACTTAGAGATGTCTGTTTGTCCAATACCTTTTCCAAAAGGTACTTCTGAGGTACTACAGGTTAAAATAAACATTTGAGGAAATTGGGGCAAAGGAAACACAACAGTAGAAACCAAAATGAAAGCCAGAAGTGAGGCCAGTTTACCTACATGCATGCAATCAAGTCATATAAAGTAGCACAAATTTAGTGCTGAGCTTATGGCTTATTTTTACTCACTGTTGGAAATTCACTCAGCCACTGCTCTTAAGTGGAAATTGGAAATTCACTCAGCCACTGCTCTTAAGTGGAAATTGGACATTCACTCAGCCACTGCTCTTAAGTGGCACTATTCTAGAAAACAGAGGGTATTTCTAGATGTATTTTCATCAGTTGATTAGGCAAAAATTTAGAAGATTAATAACACCCAGTGTTGGTGAGGATGAGAGAAAATGTTGTTAGTAGGATTGTACATTTCTGAAAAGCAGTTGGCAATCTGTACATTTTAAGTATTCTTAGCCTTTGTCTCAGAAATTCCATTTCTAGGGATTTGGCTATAGAAACCACTCATATAGATGGACAGAGCTATGCATGCAGAATTGTGCACTGAAGCATCCATTATAATGTGAAAATATTGGACATGATCCAACTGCTAATCAACAGAGGGCTAGGTGAATAAATTGTGGGGTAACTATGGTAGAATTCTACGCAGCTGTTAAATAGACCAAAGTAAACTCTTTGTATTTGCATGGATAAACCTCTAAGACATGTTGAGGAAAGAATGTAAGCTGAGCAATATGTGTAGAACGATCTCATCTCTCTAAAAATGTAATGTATATACATAATATACAATTTCTATTTATATATGTAATGATTAGTAAGGGCTAGTGTCAGCATGCAAAAAACCCTGTCATAATAGACAATTGGTCCATGATCCAATGATATATATGTATATTTGTATAATATTTAAAATTTATAATCCTCTTGCTTCTATACACAGAAAAATCCTACAAATATTTTTATAAAGAGAATTTCTCTTTCTAAGTCACCTAGTTTACTCAATTTCATTCTTTCTGGCATTAAGGAGACAATCACGTTATATTCCTAGGAATGTAAGTTAAAAATTAGGATAGGCAAAAGACTTGAGAGGATTTTTTCCTACTTTCACGGTTCCTTATATAATTAAGAATATTAGGAGGGTCAGTATTATCCAAGAAAATTAATATTTAAGAACAAGGGCCCATAAAAGGAAAAACTAAAATAAGTTACCTGCTGAATTGTGTTGGTGATAATGAATAAGCTTTGGAATGGAATCAAAACAGTAGTTTTCTGCCAGGTATAACTTGTTCTCAGCATTTGTATGCACATGGTAATGTTTGACAGTTCCTTTTTTATCACTAATAACAGAGAGAATGTTAGAACGTTTTAAATAAACAATTAAAACTTGATTAAGCAGGGTTAAATAATTATTTTAGATGCATTTGCAAATTTTGGAGAGGGAAGTCAGGGAGGGTTTCTCAGTCTTGGCATCTGGTGTTTTTCTCAGTCTTGACACCTGGTGTAAACTATAAAAGTAATTATGGAAGAGAGTTCTTCTCTGAACCCAATGTATCTTTTGGTGCACATATAGAATTCATGTACAGTAAAATTCCAACTTTCCAGGCTTCTCCTCCCTTAGTAAGTGTATAAAACTGGAATCTTTCTTTGATGATCAAGAGGCTTACAGTTCTTCAGGATCATTATTCTGAGCATAAATTATCTTATAGGATAATAACAGAGGTGGAAATGAGGGAGGTAAAGGTGATTAGGCTGTTGGGTATCCTCACCCCAAAACATGGAAGGAGGCTCTTTTGGGGCATGCAGAATGAAGTAGGTGGGGATGTCCTTTAGTTCCTCATGTGAACTTGTACCCTCTCCACATAAAACACTTTTTTCTTTTCCTCTGCTTTTATACAATAATGCTGACTTGATGCACGCTGATTTAAGCTAATCAGGAATGATACACCTGTCTTACATTGTAGACAATTACATAGTGGTCAAGAGCCAGGCTTTGATTTTAGTTCTATCACTCACTAGCTACCCTATATGGTTATGCCTGGCATATAAGAAACAGTTAATAAATTGTTGCTGTATAGAAAACTAACACAGGGACAGAAAACCAAATATCACATGTTCTTACTTGTAAGTGGGAGCTAAATGATGAGAACACATGGACACATAGAGGAAAACAGTGGACACTGAGGCCTACTTGAGTGTGGAGGATGGGAGGAGGGAGAGGAGCAGAAAAAATAACTATTGAATACTAGGCTTAGTACCTGGGGGATGAAATAATCTCTACAAGAAAGCCCCATGACAAGAGTTTACCTTTATAACAAACCTGCACATGTACCCATCAACTTAAAATAAAAGCTAAAAAAATTTAAAAATTGTTGCTGTAACATCAACCGAGTAAAAATTGCAAGTGCTAAAGGAGAAAGGGTTCTTCTCTTTGCTGCAAATGTTTAATCAGCTTTTGGTGTCAGCATACAATTCACTGAAGGCCATTGATGAGGTTTCATAAAAGAGGGCTTCTGTATTCATTTGATTCTTTATCTATTTGCTGATTTATCCACCTGGCTACCTTAAAAAATGAATCTGGAGTCAAGAAACTCGACTAGGAGGACATCTGATACCAGGTTTGGCTGAAACTGCAGGGCCAGAGGACCACAAAGCTTT
The DNA here is from genome assembly GCF_000951045.1 of Mandrillus leucophaeus. Taxonomy (NCBI): domain Eukaryota; kingdom Metazoa; phylum Chordata; class Mammalia; order Primates; family Cercopithecidae; genus Mandrillus; species Mandrillus leucophaeus. The sequence continues at coordinate 2,357,139 of NW_012105254.1, forward strand.
TGATACTCGGTCAACAAAGTCTTCTCCTGATTCTTACTGGGTTGGCTTTAGCCAGCATCCAGGTGTTACCATGTGAAAAATAATATATGAGATACGCTGGGGACGTGGATTCTGTCATTGGAAAGTGCTGTGGGACAATTCAGGGTACATCCTATTATCTCAAGTGTAGGTAGGCACTCTGTAAAAAATTTCAAAATAAAATAACGTTTTTATTACTTCATTATTATAAATATACATATATGCACTGTGGGGTAGGGCACATGGAGAAGGCACCAAGGCAGACGATCATTCAATATAGCTGCTAAAAAAGAGTCGCACACATAGAAATTTTTTAAAAAAGATCCTAATCAGTATTTGACCAGATTCTCATTCCAAAATATTGGGAGTTCAGTGTAAGCACAGAGGTGTAGATGAAGGAATATGACTTGGCTATTGGAAGCCCAGCTTCAACTAGTCACTTATTAGCTCCAGGTAGGTCTTCACAAGCTCTTTTTGAACCTCAATCCTCTCATCTGCAATATGGTGTAAATAAAAACAGCTTTCCCATTTGCTTTGGAGGATGATCAGAAGGAAAAAAAGAGCTAACTACCGATAAGAAAGTGGCTTGTAAAACTCTGGAGAAGGATTCTGATGATGATTTGCATGAGATGACTGTGGAGTGTCTTTTATGCCCAAGTGTTAGGGTACAGGGAGTGCAGCAGGTAGAACTACTCTTCCCCAGCAGCAACAACCACAATAATAGTAATTACTGTTAGTTTATTAAGTGCTTACTATGTGTCAGGCACTGTTCTGGATATAACATATGAATTAACTCACTCCACTCATGGAACATAACAATCATTATGTTCCCCTTTCAAATGAACAAGTTGAGGCACAGAGGCTGAGAAACTTGCCCAATGTCACAAAGCCCTGAAATAGTAGAGCCAGGAATTGGATCTAGAAATTTGGCCTCAAACAAGAACTTTTAGTCACACAAAGAGGACAGAGCCCTGGAAGGAAGCTGTGTAGAGAACACAGCGGCACTGAGTCAACCTTTCTGCTAACTCCGAACCCAGTGGAAGGACTTACTGAGAACTGGACACTGGAGTAGGCACCTTTGCTCAGCAGGTGGCTAGGGCTGAGAGTATAGAGGCTCCACTGCTATTTTTTTTTTCTTTCTAGGCTTAGACCTGAGTGAAAGGGAATCACCCGAGAGTCTCTTAATAAACATTTACTGAGGCATGCTGTGCTCTGGGCACTCTGTTACTGCCTAGGGTGGGGCAAGAGAGGATTAGCCAGAGAATGGCCTCTTGAAAGTAGTGGGGCAAGGATGGTGGGGCAGTGGGGTGAGGGTGGTGGAGGCAACTACAAATGGTCACATTCAACAGAAATACTTTGATTTAAAATTCCAGAGTTTAAAGATGATGTCTTATCCCAAAATGTGACTGTGACCAGCATATTCAAAGAATATATGCAGAAAGGTAAAAGAAATAAATCCTTATCATACTTACTTCACAGCCTTACTAAATAAGGACACTGTGTACATTCCCACTTGGCTCGAATTTCTAACCATAAATGCTCCTTCTTTTCCCTAAAAAGGAAGGAAAATATAGAAGGAACAGAAAATATTTTCATTATTCTCGAAAATGATTTTGCACGGTAGGTAGTTGGAAAATAAATCTTTTTGATTGACTTTATATGTCACAAAGGGCACAGGTTTCTCACTCAATCTCTTTACAGATCTTCCCTATGTGTATGAACTCTTCCTCTCCAATTAATGTTTAACCCTATCACATACTTTTCTCGGTGTTGTGCTTATGTAAGCCTAATGTTTTCATCTTTAAGAAATGCAATTTCGAACCATGTATCACTGTATCATGCCCTTGGAAGGTTTTAGAAAACCAAACATCCAGAATAAATCAGTTGTTAAAGTTCTATACTCAAGCTGTCTTTCTCAATGACTTGTGCTAATACTAAGCGATGAAGGTTCAGAAAGAGCAGATTATAAACTATGAATGTGACAAAACACCACATGAAGTCATTACATTCTCACTAGCACCCCTCAAAGAAATAAGTGTAGTGTTTAGTGTTTTTATCAGGTTAAACTATATCGAAGTGTCATTTTTAGAAATCAAAAGAGTTTGCTACTGGCATTCCATACTAATTAGTAATAAAGTCAGATAAACATATACTGTATCACATCTGCTATACTCTGGTCTAGGTGCTAATGAGCAGTGACAGAGCTCAGGTTAATGGCTACATTGACAGCCTCCAATAAATCATTTCTTTTATTCATGCTCTGAGCAGTCCCTTCCCATACTGACTCTAGGCTGAGTCATGTGACTTGCTATGACCAATGGGACCTTAGCAAACACAACGAAAGCAGAGACTTGAAAAGTGCTTGCACCATGGGGCTCGTCCTCTTCAACCACTGCCTTGAGATCACCATGCTGTGAGGCGGCCCAAGAAAGGCACATGGAGAGGCTGTTTGGGGAAGAACTGTGGAACTCCACTTGACTGCCTCAGCTAAACCCAAGCCCCCAGTCAACCCACCACCCAAATGCAGCCACAGGTGTGCCCCTAAGCAAAACCTGCCTAAGAACTGCTGGCCCAGCTGACTCACAGAATCACGAGATATCATAAATCCCGCTGCTTCAAGCCACTAAATTTAGGAGTGGTTTATTATGCAGCAATAAATAATGGACACAGAAGTAGTGGCTAGACATGAAGAGTCGGGCAACCCACAGACTGGACAAGCAACACTACAATGACTTGACTATATAATTAGCAGCAAGGTTTCTATGAGAAATGCATCAGCCTCTGGACCCCAAAATACAAAGAGATTCTGTGAGGCTGTTTTAAAGACAAGACTATTTACCTTTTGTCTGAGTAACTGTTCAGATTGTGATCTGGAGATGTTACCAGCAAACCAGCTGCAAAAGGAAAAAAATTTATATGTGAGAATCAATAAGTTTTAGATTGTATAGCTTGACACTCAACTTTCTAATCTGTAAAATGAGGCATTGGCTTACCTCAGGGGTTTCCAAGCCTAACTGCTCAAGAGAATCATTTGAGGAGCTTTTCAAACCTACAGATGCTTAAGTCCCCATTACCAAATTCTGATATTGGGGTGGGGTCTGCACATCTAATTTTTAAATGGGCTGGCATTTAGGAATCTTTGGTTTTCTTCTGGGTGACTTCTAAATTTTCCTACATTTTACCATTTTGAGTAAGGGTTAGAGATTAGACCTATGAAGAATATTCCAAGAGGAAAGTCAGGGCTGCCAAGGATGAAAGCCCTTATCTTCCAGTCATATAATTTCCTTGTAATAATATGATGATAACATCTATTTTCAGATCAAATGCTTTTACTTTATATGTGGAGCTCAACAGGCCAAGAGCTGTTTCTCATGTGAGGGCAACAATGTCTGTGGCCTTTGGGTTTTAGACAGAATGTCCTACTTAGGAAATGAGTAAAAGTAGGGCACGGGGTGGGATGTAGCATGGGTTTGGGTGAGTGGGAGGACCGACTGGCTAGAAGATAACATTTGCAGAGGAAAGAAGTACAAGAGGAGGGTGAGGGCAGAAGGGAGGAGTTGTAGGAGAAATTCAATGTAGAAGGTATCTCAGAACTTGGCAGGAATAGATAGGAAGTGATTCTCTGTATAATCTCTGTATGAGTTTTGGGAAGGGATGTAAGCTGGTGGACAGTTCAATAAAATAGAAAGAGCCTTAGGCCACCCAGCTTGGAGGTCTGGGTTCTAGGCATAACTTCCCTATGTGTAATTGTATGACTTCGAACAAGCCACTTGGCCTTGTTTGACCTTGGACTTCCCTGCCCGTAAAACTAGGGAGAGGGTTGATCTTGATAAGTCTGAAAGTCTCTTTCAACTCTACCATTATGGATACTGTATAACTAATACTTGAAATATTAACTGATAGGTTTTCTTATTAGTCAACATTTTAAGGTAATACTAGCTAATCAAAAGGCCCTTCAGGAGCTATGATACAGGATATGTACCTACAGGGGAATAGAAGGAAGAAAACCAGGAATCAGGAGAGAGACCTGGAGAGGCAAGGTGATATAACCTATATACCCTATACATTATACCCCCCACACACATACAAACGTTGCCTGTGTCATAATTTTGCTGAGGCCTGCCTCTTATTGTTTTAAATAATATTTTAGTATTTCAATGACAGAGCAGCAGAGTCCTAGGCATAAGGGTTTTTGTTGTTGTTGTTGTTTTGTTTCTTTGTTTTGACAGGATCTCACTCTGTCACATAGGCTGGAGTGCAGTGGCATGATCTCGGCTCATTACAGCTTTGACCTCCCGGGCTCAAGTGATCCTCGCACCTCAGCCTCCCAAGTAGTTGGGACTACAGGCATGGGCAACCACACCTGGCTAATTTTTGTATTTTCGTAGAGACAAAGTTTTGTCATGTTGCCCCGGCTGGTATCAAACTTCTGAGCTCAAGCGATCTACCTAGCTCGGCCTCTCAAAGTGCTGAGATTATAGGTATGTGCCACTGTGCCTGGCCTGGCCTAGTCTAGTTCATTAACACATGATTTTCTATCTAAATCTCAGTGCTTAGTGCTTCTGTCTTTAATGCAATTGACTGGAATTGCTCATGAAATTATGGCCATAAAACAAAAACTCCCATGACACCGATAGAATAGGAAGCTGGGAGAGCATCAAGCACAATGTGAGGTGACTGAGTCCCAGATCCTATAGCCCTATAATCCCGAGCTCCCTTTGGTATCTTTTTGATTTTAAGAGGACAAGTCTTCCCTGAGAATTTCCTCAATGTCTGTCTCTCACACACCACTTGCATTCAGAAAAGATGGGAATAGAGACTGTCTAAATGGTCATATCTGGGCTTACCCAATCAGAGAAAGATTTCCAACTTATTTAAATGCTAAAGACTACAATCCACATTTAGAGGTTCACTCCCATTGGTTTAAGTCTTTGTGTTTCATTAAAGTGCAATTATCTTTGGAAATGACCATGGGTTGGTCATTCTCAGTCTTTTATGCCTTAGTATGAATTATTCCGTCAATGCTTTCCTGCGAATAGATGTTAGGGAAGAAAGTAAAGCTGAAAGAGAGCTAGAAAGTGGTAAAGAGACCATGCCACAAAGAGGTGGAGGGTACAGCACATCTTCCCCAATGCAACAGGTATGGCTAGGGCCAGGCTGGGTTAGAGATGAGAGGAGGAGTGAAAACAGTAGCACGTACTTTGGAAAAGTTCCTGTTTCACATGTAACCAATAAATCAATAATACAACACTTGTACAAAAACAGAACTGGAAATATGCATAATCCTAGTATCCAAGTGAATTCTGTGCCATTTGGTATCAAGTATCTGAGAAATGCAATATGCTGTATTATTCCCACCTCTTCTTAACACTAATCTTTACATCTAGGAGACAATTATTTGTCCCTATTTATAGAATGATGGACCCTTAGATTTTGGAAGGAAACTTAGGCCAACCTCCTCAGTATATTTGGGGTGACCACACATTCTTATTTGCCCAGAAGTCCAATTTATGCCTGATGTCCAGGTGTAATTTTTATTTTAATTTTTGTGAGTACACAGCAGGTATATATATTTATGGGGTACATGAGATGTTTTGATACAGGCATGCAATGTGTAACAATCACATCATGGATTATGGGGTATCCATCCTTTCAGTCGTTTATCCTTTGAGTTACAAACAATTAATTATATTCTTTAAGCTATTTTAAGTGTATAATTAGCTGGGTGCGGTGGCTCACACCTGTAATCCCAGCACTTTGGGAGGCCAAGGCGGGTGGATCACCTGAGGTCAGGAGTTCAAGACCAGCCTGGCGAACATGGCAAAACCCCGTCTGTACTAAAAATACAAAAATTAGCTGGGCATGGTGGCAGGCGCCTGTAATCTTAGTTACTCGGGAGACTGAGGCAGGAGAATCGCTTGAACTTAGGTGGTGGAGGTTGCAATGAGCTGAGATCGTGCCATTGCACTCCAGCCTGGGCAACAAGAGCAAAACTCTGTCTAAAAAAAAAAAAAAAAAAAAAAAACAACCAAGCTCACCCTAAGAATAGAGATTTGTTGACATAAATATTGCCATGTTCAAGGTGTCATTTGTGCTACCCTGTAAAATTACTGCATCATTAATAACTTCTCCAAAAATATTACTCAATGTTAGTAAGAGCTTTCAAACATCACCTTAATTAGAGGTCTCCAGGAAAGAAATAACGAGCAGAAACATTATATGCTACATCTACAAAGACAAAGTAAAATGAAGGTGATGCTGGACATATGATAAATCCAATGAGTATTTGCAGCCAATTTAGATAATCCAGTTTTGGGGGAAATACTTTCATTGGTAACAACCCAGCTCATTGTCACCTGTCACCTAGAAAAATGACCCAGAACCTTACATGAGTTTACCAATGTAAATACAGCCTCCTGAGACAGTCTCAGTCATCTGTTTTAATGTCTTTGAGGAAAAGAGTAGAAGTATCTATGTCTAGTTTTAGAAGAACCCATAAGACTTTCAATACTCACTCATAATCATCCAGGTTTGCCTCTTCTTCAGATGAACTTGACTCAGGGAATCCCCTTAAGAAAAGTTGAGAAAAACGTAAGTGCAAAAAAGCACCAAGAAATAATCCAAGTGCCTAGCCATGCAATATCAAATCCCACCCTGATTTTATCCACCTAACATTTAGATTGTTAGGTTTCTCCTTCTGCACCTGGGAAGGTATCAACACAGCAACAGTAAAGATAGAGTCACTCAAAAGTTGGGCTTATGCCAAGTTTTGATGAAAGAATGGTTCCTTGATACAGGAGATCCCCAGGAAGCCCCCAGAGGAACTTGTATTTTTTTGACTTTTTCCAAAGAGTGGGTTCATGAAATAGATGAAGACTCCTTCAGAGATGGGTGTAGTATAAAGTTAAAAAAAAAATTGGGTTGTGTATATAGCTATTCTTATGGAAGAGTTATTCAATTCTAGGTTGCGTTTCTTCCCTCTAGAGATGCCTAGGTCAGGTATACTAATGTCCGTGCTACTACTGGTGTATGTCATGGATGCTGGCTAGGAAAAGTCAGTGCAAGAAAAACTAGAACCCAAAAGTCATCCATTCAGGGTCTAGAGAGGCCAACTACATAGACTTTTTTGCTTTATATTTACCTTAAGTACAAAGCCTAGCTGCAAAATTATTGCAAGTTTGTTAAGTTTTCCTGCAAATGGAAGCATATTCTGGATGTAGAGGAATATCTGAATTTGATTTACCATGAAATCTTTGTGGTGGTGTGATTTACATTTCTTTCTTTTTGGTTACTACTTGCAACGTCTTCACTGCTGCTGCTACTGCAAAAAAGAGACATTTTGTAAGTTTATAAACATATGTCTACTTATAAATTTTAAATGACAGAAGTAATTTTGTTCACATATGTTTTAGCTTTATTTGACATTTTGACCCACACATTTCACTTGTTTGGGAAATTTAAGCTAATGAGTTACTTTCACATTTTGATTCTTTCAGGCATTCCAATAAAAGCAGTAGTTTGGCAACATTCCTAAACAAAAGAAAATTGTTAATAATGGCTCATAATGACCCCAAACAATGGAAAATCTAGATTAATAAATCATCTTGATTGGATTTGCCCTGATTTTCTTATAGATATGCAAGCATTCTGTCACTTATATATTTTAAAATAATTTATTTTCCTCTTTGCTAATGTGACTACAATTAAAATTCTTGAAAATGCTGATCTTTTTACTCCTTCTGGACACAGATGGATAAGCAGGATTTTCATCATCCTCTGCCATAGATCATTTTCTCTCTTTTATTTGGAGTATTAAGCAGAGCATGAAGAAGTGCCTACCTCTCAAAGTCTAAAGGCTGTTTTATCTGGAATGTAGGACCTATTTCCTGTTTGCCTTCATAGTCCAGACTTTTTTTCAAAACCACAGTTCATAGAAACAAGCTTCCTTAGCAAGGAAATGCTCCCCTGGCTCTATTTCAAGGAATGCCTAGATAAAGCCCTTAAACTCTAAAATGCCAAACCTTCCCAAAGAGCCTTGCCCACTAGAATAGCTTTTATTTAGCCTTGTTGTTTCTAAAAACACTTAGAGAATGTCCATCAATAGTGCATCACTTAGGTTTACCTAATAGCTATATAATGAGTACTTTACAGACATTAAAAATAATCAGGTAATTTGCACAACAATGTAAATGTACTTAACACTACTGAACTGTATGCTCAAAAATAATTAAGATGGTAAACTTTATGTTATGTATATTTTACCAAAATTAAATGAAAATGAAATTTTAAAAGTCAGGTATATCCTCATGTATTCAAATAGGAAAAATGCTGAAGATGTCAAGTGAAAAGAACAAATGGCAAAGACTGTATCATGAGAACTTACTTGCTTTTTATGCACATGGCCACATGTGCATAGAAAACATTTTAGGGGAATGCAAATGGAATATTCTGTAATATTTGAATGATTTAATAGGAGCATAGATTATCTTACTAAACAGAAAACAGATTAAAAAGAAGCTCAGGGGAAGATTATAAGAATGACAGAAAGTTGATAAAAAAGTATTATCCCACCATATATGAGCTGAGAATCATGGCTGCACTTTAAAAAGTCAAGCTCCATGAAGACCTTTTAGCAATTATTATAATTCACTCTCAGACGCAATGCTGCTCATGCTAAGAGGTGATCAATCAATCCTTTGTTAAAATAACTAGATTCCTGAAGTTCTAGGGAAAATCCACAGTTGGGACCAAACCTAAGGAGGTGCAAATCTAAGGGAGTGTAAAAAACTCAATAATCAAGATAAATAATATTTTAATGAACAAAATATTGACATTTTAAATAAAGGTTGGATCTGGCAATTTATGAGTTGGTAGCTGGGCAGCAACCCCATGTGAATCAACAGTTCTTCCTGGTTATTTGAAAACAGGTCAGTCAGTTTCACCTCACACCTCTCTCAGTGAATCACTGGAGTTTCTGTCAGGAAGGGGACCTGGAACACCATTAACACGACTTCCACTCTCCTTGCATCTGGGTTTACTGATCCTCTCCTTCCACAAGAACGGTGGGCTACAGGCACACAAATGTAATCCCATCCCTTGGGCACCAGGATTAATACACTAGGATTCTAGTTCCACTTTGGAATGAAAGGGACCATGGCTTATTATACTGAAAAAAAATCAAGAAGAATACACTTACATTATTTCAAATTCCGTATGGCCCTGTATTATTGAAACTTTGAGTAATTGGCTTTAGGCAAAAATGATGAGGATGGAAAGAACAAAGGAATAAAAGGACACAGGAAAAATAACTATGAAAAGAGATACATGGTGAGTGAGAGAGATGATCTGTATCCATTGTGGGGAAAGGCAGACATGACTTCCCTGCAGGGATGCTGATAACCGAGTGAGAAGATGGCAGAGAGTAGACAATGTGATAGGAAGGAGGTCTGAGACAGGAAATAAGGAAGGGAAGTCACTTGACCCTTTCCATATGGTCATCTTGCAATTCAGTTCAGCATTTATTTGGCATCGAGTGTAGGGCAAATTCAGTGCCAGACCAAGAGATATATACATACACAATTTACATGTTGCCTTCAAGGAATTTTCAATTCTGGCTTTAGATAGAATCTTTAGGCTAAAAACTGTGAGAAGACTAATCAGGTCAGGAGAGGCGAGGTTGTACATTCCAAGAAGGCAAGCCATGGCCTTGCTTGAAATGCTATTTGCCATCCGGCTAGTGACACTGAAGCACATTGCAGAAGTAAGCCCATCCTAAGCTCTTTCATATAAAGGATAGATTTCAAAGATTCTGTATTCTGGAATGTGGAGATATTTGCGGGGAGAAGGAGGAGAAAGGGAAGGGAATACAATGATCATTCATTATTGAGATCATTAGATTGGATAATCTAAATGGAAAATTTATGCTTCTCAGCCCCAGTGGGGCCACTGCTTCCCCAGGCTTCTGGCTCAAGCACTGAACATTTTCTGAGAGGACAGCCTAAGGCCTGGATTAACAGCTTTGAGGCTGAGGTTCAGGGTAGCGGGGTAGTGTTTACTCTACATGCTGGGCAGCTGGTCTGAAAGCTGGGGATTACCTTTTCAGTTTCCTTTCTTGCCCCCAGTCAGGGTAGTCTTCTTTTGGAATATACTGCATGTTGAAGTTTGGCTGGGAGCCATAGATTTTCTTTGAGTTGCTGTCATATTGGGCTACAGTGGTACTTGAAGATGGTGGCTGGAAGCCATAGTTTTTCATTGATTCATTGTCGTATTGGGCTAGAGTGGTACTTGAAGATGGTGCATCCATTTTGAGAACAGGAACTGCCCGAGGTATCTTCAGCTTTGGAGGGGAAGAGATTTTAACACATCACAGTGAGGCACAGATTCAGGTACCGGGAACTGACAATTAAGTATATCAGTTCTTGAAAGAAAGAAAAAGGAAAGAGGGAAGGGAGGGAGGAAGGGAGGGAGGAAGGGAGGAAGGAAAGAGGCAAGGAAAGAAGAAAGGTATGAGCAAGGATATGGAGCAACTGGAACTCATACTTTTGCTGGTTGGAGTATGAAGTGGTACAACAACATTGGAAATTTGTTTGCAGAATCTAGTAAATCTGGATGTGCATCTGGTCATACCCTATGACTCATAAATTATATGTATATATACCCAACAGTGAAACCAAAAGACCTGTAAAAGAATGTTCATAGCAGATTTTAATTAGATAAAAACTAGAAACTGCCTACATGCCCATCAAGAGAATAAAATAATAAACATGTTGTGGTTGTTGAAGGCTGAATAATGGTCTCCCGAACATGTTCATGTCCTAATTCCCAGAATCCATGAATACCTTACATGGTAAAAGGGACTTTGCAGATTGTAATTAAGTTAAGGATTTTGAGATGGGGTGACTATTCTGGATTTTGTGGGGGTGGGTCTGATGTGGTCAAAAGGGCCCTTATAAAAGGGAGATAAGGTGGTCAGAGATTAGAGAGGTGTGAGGATGGAAGCAGAGATTAGACAGCAGAGGAGCTGCGACCTTCTGGTTCCGCAGACGGGGGAAGGAGCCAGAAACCAGTGAATGTAAGTACCCCTTAGGAACTGGAAAATGCAAAGAAACAGATTTTTCCCTAAAGCTTCCAGAGGAAACACAGCTGTGCAGATCCATTTTAGACATAAGATCTTCCAAACTATAAGAGAATAAATGTTTGTTGCTTTAAGCCACTAAATTTGTATGGTAATTTGTTAGAACAGTAATAAGAAACCAAAACAGTTGTATATTCACACAACTGAATTCTATACAATGATGACAGTAAACTACAATCACATACTAATACTAAAAAAAAGGCAAATCTCATAAATTAAAGAAAAGAAGACACACAATAAATGACTATACACTTTATAATTCCATTCATATAAAAGTCAAAATCAGGCAAACAATCTATGATGTTATAAATCAGGTTAGCAACTACTTTTGGAGAGTAGTAATGACTGAAAGGGAACATCAGGGTGTCCCTGGGATTCTGTGATGTTGTGTTTCTTTATCTGAGGGTGGATTATAGAGAAGTGTTCAGTTTGTGAAAATTCATCAAGCTGAACACTTAGGATTTGTGTGCTTTTCTATGTTCATGTTATACTTCAGGTAAAAATTCACAATGTGTGTGTGTGTGTGTGTCTGTGTGTGTGTGTCTGTGCGTGTGTGACAGACAGAGATGCATTTAACATTTTTGTCATGCTGTATTTTACTTTTTCAGAAATTTCATTTACTTGGAGTTAAGGCTTTGACATTCTAGAAATTTTAATTATGCAGGACAGTGTTATTTATGAGCTGTGAAGTGGGCTATCTCCAAAGAAAAATGCACTGGGAAGTTCCTTAAATGGAAATCATTTAAGGAAATCTCTTAGAACAGAACAGCTAGAGAGCTGATTTTTATTTCCTCCATTCAGAAAATAAGCCCTCTACTGAACACTCTGGTAAAAAACAAAACAAAGAAAAACATACTTTACATGATACCCTCTGATCCATGGTTCATCTAGGAAGCTTATAATCAATACAGGCTTATGAACCCTTAGCCACTGATTTGCCTAACTGATAATTTTCAGTACATTGGCCAAAAAAATTCCCTGCTGGAGACTAGATGCAATGGTTTCTGGCTCTTAAATTATCTTCTGCTCTTAGAGTTGTCAAAAACAAACTTTATTGGTAATTCATCCTTTTTAAAGTGCAGAATTCAGTGACTTCTGTAAATTTATCAGCTTGTATAACCATCACCACAACCCAGTCTTTCCATCACTCCAGTAAGATCCCTCATACCTATTTGCAGTCAATTCCCATCCCTACTCTGGTCCCAGGCAACCACTGATCACCCTTTGTTTTTATAGATTTGCCTAATCTGGGCGTTTCTCCTAGGTGTTTTAGAGGGCCATACTTTTCAAGCTTCAGGACTGAAACATATTTTCAAACCCAAACAGCAATGTTGCTAATAACAAAGTAAAAACTCCTAACCATTATAATTGTTTCCTAGGGCTTCCATGACAAATTGCTACAAGTCTGGTGGATTAGAACCACAAAAATTTATTATTTCACAGTTCTAGAGGTTAGAAGTCAAAATAAACGTTTCAGCATTGCTGTATTTACTCTGAAGCCTCTAGGAGAAAATCTTTGCTTGCCTCTTCCAGCTTCTGGTCCTTGCAAGTTGCTATGGTTTGGATATTCGACCCCTTCAAATTTTATGTTGACGTGTGATCTCCAGTGTTGGAGGTAGACCTTAACGGGAAGTATTTGGGTCATAGGGGCAATCCCTCATTAAAGGCCTAGTGCCATTCTCATGGTAGTGAATGAGTTCTCACGCTATGATTTTCCATGAGAGCTGGTTATTGAAAAGAGTCTGCCACCTCCCTTCCCTCTCTCTTGTTTCTTCTCTCTTACCGTGCAATTTCTGTACACACTAGCTCCCCTTCCTTCCTTAGACTAGAAGCAGTCTAAGGCCCTCATCAGATGCAGATGCCAGTGCTATGCTACTTGTACAGTCTGCAGAACGGTGAGCCAAATAAACCTCTTTTCTTTATCAATTACCCAGCCTCAGGTATTCCTTAGTAGCAACACAAATGGACTAAGAAACAGGTGTTCCTTGGCCTGTGGTAACATAACTCCAATCTCTTCCTAGGTCTTCACATGGCCTTCTCCTCTGTGTATCTCTCTGTGTCCTCTCATCTTACTAGTCATTGGATTTATGGCCCACTCTCATCTTTTGTGTGATTTCATCTTGATCTTCAACTAATTATGTCTGCAAAGATCCTAGTTCCAATAAGGTCACATTCTGAGGTTCTACATGGACATGAAATTTGGGGGACATTATTCAGTCTACTACAATCATGGATTATTTTTGTCTTTCATGTTGATTCACAAAAATTATGTTGCTTTTACTTAGAAAGAGAGAAGTAAGTGTGTGCGAATGTGTGTAGCTGAAAATAAGTACCCAAGACACCATAGATCCAATAGGCGGGTGGAGATATCCCCTTGCTTTCAGGTGAACTTCTAGAGAACCACTGGGAAGCCATTTTATGTGTATCCTGGCATTTGAGGAGGCTCACACCTGCCTGGGAACCCTAAAAACAGGAGGCTGTGGCTATGAATCTAAGAGAGCGGAGCAAAAAGAGAGCAGTAGCCTGTACTTCAAGAAAGAGCTACATACAGCTTAATTAACCAGAGCAATCAAGGTTTTGTTTGTTTTCTTATAGGCCAACTCCACCCTTGGGAAAAAGTTGGCTGACAGCCATCTTGAAAGGTTGAGGGCTGAAAATCTGAAAATCCAAGAGCTGAAGATCAAAATCTCTCCCCTGTCATAAAACTACATATGGATCTGCCCTTCAGTAGGAAATTCCCAAAAGTCTCCCATGAGATAAAGAGTCAGTGCTGGAAAACTCACTCAGATACCACCACCACATCATGACAGAAACAGCTATGTGTGTCTTTTTTTAATTAGACCTCGTCTTCCTTGGAACTAACTCTGAAAGGGCCATGAACCTCAGCCACTCCAAAATCCCTCCCCAAAAGCAGGCTGCCAGGTGATGCAGGCCCAAGCTAGGTGAAGGATGTTTAACTTGGAATGATGTTTGCAGTCATATGATAATAACATTGGGTGGAACAATTCAGAGGCTGTTCTCATGATTACAAGTAATGGGGAAATTTTTTATCATTTCAGAGTGACTGCAAAACTATGGAATCTGGCAAAGACTTTATTTGGAAGCGGGGAAGAAAGCCCACTGAATAGTTTTGAAGGGATAATGGAGGGAAAGAATTATGCTGTTTTCTGCTTTTGTCCTATAGAGTTCCATTTCAACACCAGGATACTTCCATGAAACAGTCTTGGCCATGTTGATGGTAAGGAAAGAATGACAGCTAATAACAGCTGCCTGTTATGTGTGATGCCATCTTAAGGACATCTCCCACATGTACACATTTTTTTGGTGACTATTTATGGGCTTACTGGCTAGGAAAAGACACAACAATTAAATACAAAAATATCAGATATTACAATGGTTCTATATTTGAATCCACTATTCAATACCACCCATAGCTATTGTCTGGAGCTCATGGTTTTTCTCTCTTTGCTGGGAAGTCTAAATGAATTCCACATTTTCTAGTCTTGAATCTGGCAACTCTTGATTTATTTAATATATCCTGACCATGAAAAACATTTTTAAAATATTGACTTACCACTCTGTCTGGGAAGGTAGGAACTCTGTATTTCTCTTCATTGACTGCAATATGCAGATTAGCATCTGAGCATTAAAACAAAGTAATATCAGAAGGAACTTTAAACAAAACAAAGAGAAACACTCAATGTTATGAATTAAAAGAATGAGCCAGCTTGTGTAAGCAATACTCCAGATTAAGTGAATCCAGACACAACATCTGGAGTGATTCTGTAGCTTTCCTATATAAGGCCCAGCTCCTATGTAGGCCATGTATCCTGGAAAAAGGGTGGATCAAGGCATCTTGGACAAAAAGAAATAAAGACACCCAACTTTTTCTTTTAGTTGTTATGCCCATGGACTTCCTGGTAGTTCAGCAGAAGAAGCCAAGGGAATAAATTGTACTTGGACAGATAGACAGTATTACAGCTGCTCAGGAACTGCAACACCTCTACACTCTGTAGTTTTCCTCAGAGGCACAGCACCTGTGGCACCCAGAACACATGCCGAGTGTCATCCAGACAGAGCCTAGGAAGGCAATCCCAAGGCAGTGCTCTCTCTGGCCTTTTTCCTGCTCCTTCCAGAAAGTTAGGGCATGGTCAAAGCTGGAATCTGACCTGCTAGGTAATGATAAAAGACCATAGACAAAACCACTGGGGAAAATGATTAACACCATAAGGAGACATTACTCCTCAGTCCCTTACAGTGGAGGGAAGGCCCATGTGCAGCCAATCTGTAGAGTTCATTAAATCACTATAATTCATGAGTATACAGAGCAATGTGATCTAGTTGAGATTAATAAATATTCATTGTATAGTCTAATTAAGATGGAAAACACAATGAATACTTATTAATTGATTTTTGGGGGTAAAATGACCAGTAGTAGCATTAACATGATTGTTGGGTATCAATACCGTTATGAAGTGAATTTAAAAAATATTTTATGTGTCTGTATCTTTTCCAGTTCATGAAGTTCTATTCTGTAGCTGATCTCATTCAATTCTGTAAAGCCATTGTAATCCAGGCATATTTTGTCCAGGCTGGTAAAACTGTTACCAAAATAAGTTCTCCTATTTTGTATTTTTTGACAACTTTATGTTAAATAATTATAAACTTTAAATATATATAAGTCCCTCTTGTTTCCCTGGGAATACAACTCTGGATAGAATCTGATTTCACATAAAGCAACCCCTTCTCTCATGTCATTAAGAAATTAACACACATATACAGGATGGCAAACTGCTTTAAAAATATATTTTAAAAGTTGACCATCATTTTAGTATATATGGTGATGAAAAGTGTTACTTAAATTATATCTTTTTTTTTTTTAAAAAAAAAAAGAATGTTGTTTTTTCAATTTGTGATTTTTGTTATTTATAAGAAGAGCGAGCTGGTTTTCTTATCAAACTGGAAACCTAGCTGTTTGAACCATGATGACATATCCAACATATTCTACCTTTTTGGAGTTTATCTTGAACCAATAAAAATTATGGGAGGAAATAACAGCTCATTGCTTGATTAATGATGAAAATTTTTAAAATGTTTCTCATGAAATGAAAGAATGGCAGACGTTAGTATTGCTATTATCTTAATGGCCATGACTCAATTGACCCTAGAATGAGATTTCATTTGTCACATAGCATCTGCAAGGCTGAATTTTCATGATGCCAACCAATCTGGCACATCTTGTTTTCTGGCAAGCTCTTCTGGCCTCTGGCAGGTTTAGCCTAATGGAGCACTATCCACCCAAGGTCCAGTCCAACAGAGGAATCACACATTACATGCTTCCCAGAGGGTACATCCTGGGGCTGCTTTACAACTCTGCTGGCAACACAGGAACTTCCCGTCCACGAAGAACCCACTATGGTACTTGATCAGCAGGTGGGGGTTACCCCTTATCTCTGAGGAGCAGACAGGAAGAAAACAAGACGTTAGCAAACGTTGATCCAAGAGGAGAAACATATTCAGTAAGTGCTGTAATCACAGAACAATAAAAACCCCATTTGGCCAGCAACCAAGGTAAGAGCAAATGGTTCCAGAAGGATATAGGTCTTTCACTCAACAGTTAATAAGCCAAAAAGAAAAAAGAAAAGTCTAACTATGAGTATGTTGAGAACAACACAATAACATATCATTTTTGAAGAAAAAATAACTAGTAAAATGCATATACAGATCAGCCTGATGTTAGGATTTTAGAGATATATCCGTAAAGAAAGAGAGTGGGTTATAGCACATGGTGTTTTCTTGTGGCAGAAGGGGAAGGGTGGGGCTAAATTTTAGCAAAAAGTTCTTTAAAAAGGCCCAGATAAACATACACTTCTATCTATTTTTTATTGTGAAAATTTTCAAATGTACAGAAAAGTTGCAAGAATAAAATTAATACAATGAGCATCCATATGTCTTTTACCTAGATTCACCAATTATTAACTGATTGTCACATTTGCTTTATCACTTTCTCTCTGTACATATGTATTATTTTTTCACTTTTAAAATCATCATTATATTGTGCTTAATAATTTATGAGAAAGTAGTAGATTGTATGACCTAAATAATGTCATCCATAAATGCTTCAGTACATAACTTATATTAACAAGGACATTCCCTTATACAACTGTAATACAGTTATCAAACTCAGGAAATTTAACACCGATACAATGTGATTATTATTACTTTTTAAAATTTTTTAATATTTATTTTACTTTAAGTTCTGGGATACATGTGCAGAATGTGCAGGTTTGTTACATAGGGATACATATGCCATGCCGGTTTGCAGCACCCATCAACCTATCATCTAGGTTTTAAGCCCCCCATGCATTAAGTATTTGTCCTAATGCTCTCCCACCCCTTGCCCCCCATCCCCCAACAGGCCCTGGTGTGTGATGTTCCCCTCCATGTGTCCATGTGTTCTCATTGTTCAACTGTCACTTATGAGTGAGAACATGTGGTGATTGGTTTTCTGTTCCTGTGTTAGTTTGCTGAGGATGATGGCTTCTAGCTTCATCCATGTCCCTGCAAAGGACATGAACTCATTCTTTTTTATGCCTGCATTTATTATTTAATAAATATTTCATCTTTAATATTTTTCTAATTATTCCAATAATGGCCTTTATAATCACTCACTTTTTTTCTGATCAAGGATCCAATTCAAAATCACACATGGCACTTTGCTTCCCTTCATTTAGAACTGCTTCTCATCCCTTCCTTGACTTTTGTGACTTTGACATGCTTATACTAAGGAATGAATGGTATATGGGGCTACTTTCCTAGGAATATGTGCATATTTTAAAAAGCCACAGGAATAGGGCAATGTATAATTCAAATAAATGAAATTTTAATCTACAACAAATTAGCCTCTTTTGAAATACAACAGAGAAACCTACAAGATCTTAGTATATTTTAAGAAGAGTATCTAGGTGAGAAGGGCTTGTTCTATGTGTGCCTTTAACTCTTTCTCTCTTGACTTAATGTTCATCTTGAGATTTCCTTATGTTGATCCCAGGAGAGTTCTGCTTCTCCTTTACAGTCCTGACTCAAGGAAGTCTATGGAGATAATACTTACTTTACCGGGTCTTTGGGAGGCTGTTAGATAATGTATGTAAAGCAGCTAGCAGTGTTTGACCCAGAGTAAGTAGGTGTTCAATAAACAGTGGGCTTTAGTGATATCATTCCCTTAATTTAACTTAGCTCAGTTTAGCTGAAAAGCTGGCATTTTCATGTGGCAGAAATCACAAAAGGCAAAAAGAGTTAAAATTATAAAATGTAAGTTTCTAATTCTGGTTCCAAATGGCCATTGCAATCTCTTGAGCACATTACTTGCCTTCCTACTCTCTAAGCTCCTGGCCTCCGCGTGTTGGGATTCCTATTATTTCCTTACTACATGGATTTGGTTTCCTGGGTAACTAATTCTTTTTCCAACCAAATCCAAAAGTCAACATTGCAACAATCTCACCACCTAATAATGACAATAAGAGGAACTCATATATTCATATATCTATAGGACTTTACATTTACATATTTTCCTTTACACATGTCCTCTAATTTAATCGATTCAAGAGCCTGAGGGGTAGCTATTGTTATTATACCTCTCACACAGTTAGGTAAACTGAAGTGCAGAAAGGTAGTACAATTGCTCAAGTTCACAAGCTTAATAAATAGCAGACCTGAGACTCAGCCTCAGGCTTTTTCTACTACATCACGATGTACAGGTGCCAACTCCTCTGCAAAACCCCCTTCTGTTTTAATTTTTGGAAGGAAGGGCACATTTTTTCCACATCTGGTTAGTTGAATTCAGAACCATGATAGTTGACACACACTCCACACTCCTCTGTTACCACTGAATCAGCCCAAACCTTCCAAGTGTAGGTTAACATCTGGAAAATTCTGTCTTAAATGTCTACCTCAGTTTATAATGCTTGAGCCAAATAATAGACACATAAGTCAGAAGGAGTCATTATAGTACAATGAAACTTTGTAGGGGAGAATATTTGAGCAGGAGAACCTCTTTGTTTTCCTGCAGCAGGTTGGTTGGCCAACTTGACAGCAAATCCCATGCACCTTCTTTCTCACTATCTTCCAGCACAGAGACTGGAAAAAAAAGATACTGTCTCTAGCCTCCACATCAATGGCCATCAGATATAGTTCTGGATAATGTGACATAAGCACATAAGTTTGCAGGGAGGCTTCTGGGAAGGTTTGGAATCTCTCCAGCAGCCTCTAAGGATAACAGAGCAGAAAGCTAGGAGGAGCCTGCATACCTACTGACTTCACTGAGTTGCTGCACTAGCCCTTGACTGACTGCCTACCTTTGCATTTGTTACTGTGGGAGAAGAACAAAAGTGGATTTTGCTTCAGCAACTGTTTGATGTCTTTTTACCTGCAGCCCAAAGCATCACTAACTGATACAAACTACTTATTGTGCATAGAGACAAATCACTTATTGTGCATATGGCAGCTGTAGTGATGGGGACTCTCTGCAGTTTTATGAGGGGCTAGGAGATGTGTTTTTGCTTCTTTCTCTGCTCTTCCTTTACATTTCATATGTCTTCACATGAGCTGCTCAGGCACATGAGATCTAGCAGGGCATGACCAAGAGCTGCACATAGGACATAGCACCTACCGCTCAGGAAATTCCACCAAAGGAGACTAAATGGGAAGCAGAATCTTAGGGCTCCTCCTAGAAGCCCTAGTGTAACCACAGTGACTCATGTTTGTGCATAAGATATTTTAATATATTTATGAGTGTCTCACTTGTGGCTCGTGACTGCTCTAGGAGAAAAGAAATGTGATCTCCTATTTTACAGGTCAAGAAACTTAAATCCAGAGATGTTAGATGATTTTATTAGGCGACACAGCAAAGCAGGACTTTGCTGCAGGTGTATCTAACTCTAGAGCGGTTGCCTTTCTCATTTCAATGAGCTGGTGGTGGCTAGAGGGAAGCTTCTGTCCCCCAGTAGACCACTTGCTACCTGCAGAATGGGTTGCTAAACCTTTTTATGCAAAGGAAAAATTAAGCCCCATGTGTGAAAAGGGTATATTTGCATCAAAGTGGAGTAACTGCGTGTAATTTGAGGTGTACCGAGCAAGAATCATCATCTAAAACATAAATAAAATAAAATAAAATAAAATCTTCCTCCATCTAGGAGCATAATACCTGAAATTTCACAACAAACGGAACAATTCATTTGAGTTAAATATTGTTTTCACACCATTACCCATCTTTAAAATACCACAGAGGGAAATACTGTAGTGCCAAATCATTAACAATGATTCTCTCCCTTCTACCAAAAGTTGTTACCAGGGCAGCCTAAACATCACTGAATAAAAGTGTCAGTAAATCTTCAGTTTTGCCTAGCATTTACAATGTATTGGTTAAAAAGTCAGGTTTAGGTAATTGAGTTCTGAGTCCCTCATTACTGTATCTATGACATTGGCCATGTTTTAAAAACTTCACTTGTCTGAAAAATGGAGAATAATATTACCTCTTTCCATAGAGTTGTTAAGAGCGTTACCTAAAAAAATGTTTTACAAGTATTTGAAAAGTAGCTGGCAAAAGGTAAATGCTCAGTATAAGTATTAGATGTAACTTTCTATAAACATCAAAAGTCTGGTACCTACAGGACTTGACATATCCCCATGATGACCTAGACTTTCCCTCTGGTAAAGGCAAGCATACTGAGTGGAGAGCAGGTGGCCTGGCTTCCCCTAAGCTGCTGGGAAGGCACAATACTGGCTCTGTGCGGGACAGAGTATCCGATCCACAGGCTTCCTTATGTAACAATGCGAATGCAAAAATGAGGATGAGTCTGACACATTCCCTGATATTAGTAGGAAAATCAGTAGATTGTCTCTTGGCATTGAGTCTTTTTACTGCCATATCTTTCCTCCACCAAGCCTCAAAAAATGACTCTCTTTTATGACATTTTTTTGACCTTTCTCTTTCAACATTTCTTTTCTTGAATTACCTTTTTGTAATGCTTTCAACCACTGACTTCGGCTCTCTTCATTTGATGCATAGACATAGAGAAGCCCATCTTTATAGACAATCTGAAAAGGAAAATATTTGGTGTGTTTATATATAATTGCACTTAGTTCACTTTGGTGCACCTGCAAATTTTTTGTCATCCAAAGGAAACCTTGAGTTTGCTTATATAGTATACATCAGCTCTGGAATTAGATGGAAAAAAAATCTGCTTAAAAAAATCCTCCAGCTATCAGTTTGTTTTATCCCAGACACTCCTATACTTTGGAAAATTACAGCGATGATGCACCCAATAGTAGTAGTGAACACTGAGTTCTCATCACGGATGCCCCGGACTATGGACATTAATATGTTAGACATTACACGTGTCTTAGGATTGTTCTGGTCCATTTGCCTACCCAGTGCATGATTTCCTTACAGCCCACTGGAAAATGTTTAACTGCTCTATCTTTAAAAATACCTTCAAGGATGGAATGTTCTTTACTATGTCATCTCTGCCAATATGCATATATTCTGATCATTATACAGTTCACACTTACTTTGAGTAAAAATATGTCTCCCTGTTACTTCCATCTGTTTAATCATGTGGCACCCCAGGAATCCCCAGAATATATTTCTATTTCTTAAGACAAATGTTTGAACATTTGAAGGTTACAATATCTTCTCCAGATCTTTCTCTAGTTTATTCAACTCTGGTTGATAAATATACACATTTGTTAAACACTTACTAGTTGCTGGGCTCTTTCCTAGCTACTTCAATATTTTAATCTTTTTTCAACTCTATGAGAAATGGAAGTTGAGTATGTGTTTATGGTTGCACAAGTATAAGTGGTGGGACTAGGAACTCTGTGGGGGCTCCAAAGCCTGTGATCTTTTGAGCAGCCTGTGCCTCTGTGAGGTGAGTTTGCAGCATCTTCCATGAGCATGACTTCCCCTGGTTTCCCCCCATTGGGTAATTTTTTCGTGAAAAAAATGCTTATGTAGAGATGAGTTCTCACTATGTTGCCCAGGCTGGTCTTGAACTCCCAGCCTCAAGTGATCCTCCCTCTTTGGCCTCCCAAAGTGCTGGGATTACAGTCATGAGCCACTGTGCCTGGCCTGGTAATATTTTTTCCAAATGGGAAGTATGGGTTGTTAATCAACTGGATTATTGTATTTCATTTTTAGCCACAGGTTCCTAATACTAGCACAGGGTAGTCAGGCCATCTGAAAGACAATCCATCTACCTTTAGATCAGAAATGTAACTTTTTATGATATAAGAAAAGTTGGGCATGACTTAGATTAGGCCACTTCCAAAAGGTACTGTCAGCATACACTCCATACCATACCATTGTTTAAAACACTTCAGGATAAAATGAAAACTCCTTAGCATGGTCACCTCTCCAGGCTCATCTCTTTTACTGTCGCATGGGCTTTTCTATTCATAGGGACTACTTAGTGCTCTCTAAACATGTCATACTATTTCACTTATCAGTGCCTTGACACCTTGACACCTGCTGCTTCTTTTGTCCCACTGTCCTTCTCATATTTGCTGGGCTAAATTTTACTTGTCCTTCCCAACTTGAGTGTCACCTCCAATAGAATATCTCTCTAGCCTCTTGGAGTGAGGAACGAAGCTTCCACATCCTGGGACTCCATGGATGCGTTCTGCTGACCTCCACCTGAACACGCACCCTCACTGCTTTGTAGTGGTCTGTGTATTAGTTTATTTTGCCACTTCCCTGTCAGTGCCTTGGGGTAGGGGCAGTGTTTCGTTCCCCATAGTATGCCTACTACTGTGTACCACATCAGAGATACTCAGCAATGTGTGTTAAAAGTGATGATCAGACCTGAGGCAGGTCAGGTCACTGCGACTTACACTCCTGCCTTGCTTCCCTTCCCTCCAGAGAAGGCAGACTGTGGACAGAATTTTAGCAAAATGCCCAACTCCCATGTGGGAATATTCCAAGCCTTGTCATTGTCTGAATAGATTATTTTGAAATATCCTTATTTTTCCTGGATATATTGAGTTTACAATAGAAAAATTAAAGGAAGAAGTATCCACCCAATGTAATGTTGTTCTTCCCTTTACCTGAAATGGGTACTGTCTCTCCACAGGCGTCTGCTCCTCGAGATTTACTTTCTCCACACATCTGATTTTCTTAATTTCGATGGATCCTTTTCTGCTGCCCCTTTTCTGAATTAAAAAACAAAATGTAAGATACCTCATGCAATACATCATGGTGCACAAGGAAAGGCATAAAGCTCAAGTCATGCTTGAGAGGGAGATTGGGGTAGGGGGTGGGCAATGGAGAGTCACTTCCCATTATCCCGTAATAGTCAAAATCCAATGACAACAGAATCTATTCCTTGAATCTGGACACAAACACATACATTCCAGTGGTTAATAATCTTGTTTGATTATCTTGAAATGTGTTTCAAATCACCTACCATGTGGTTAATATACTCAGGAAAATCAAGATTTAACTTCTGCAAAGCATCTTCATTTTGGTTCAATCTTATGACAGTATTTCAGTATTTTTACTATAGTAGAATTCTCAACTGTACAGGAATAGTCTTATTTCTAGCATTGTTTTAAGGCACAATTGCCATTTAAGGCTGGGTAATTATTTGTTGTGAGGACTGCTCTGTGCACTGCAGGATGGTTAGCTGCATTCTTGGCCTCTACTCGCTAGATGCCTTTAACACTTACTGTTCCTATCCCCCAGCTGGAACAACCCAAAATATCTCCAGTCTTTTCCCAATGTCACCTGGGGAGCAAAAATGCCCTCAGTTGAGAACCACTGTTCTAAAGTTATAATTTGCCTTAGTAAAGTTAACTAATGTTTTAAAATCCTTTATCTTGAATTCATTATACTTTCATTAAGAAAAGGTCATGTGATAAGTGGATAGAAGTGGCTCTTCACTGTGTACGCTAAGAAACCTGATATTCTTTCGTTATGATCAAGTACGTTGTGGAGACTTAGGAAAAGTAATAAATAGTATAAAAACAACGGAACACATGATGTCTCACCATTTTGTCATATTCATAGTAGGAAAGGTTTGTTTTGGTCAAAACAAAAAGCCGTTCTTTGTAATTATTTGGTGACATTTTCTTCTTTTGCTGTGACCTTTTGAGAAGAAGTTCTTCTAGAATAGATTTTGTATCCATATTATCATCCTAAACAAAATAAATAATTAAAATGAGTATTTGCAGCATCTAGGTAAGTTCTCTTTAACCTTCATATCTTTTCCTCAACTATTTCCTATTAAGGGATAATACAAATGCTAATTTTTAAAAAATGAGACTGACTTAGGATTATAGAATAAATTACACAATAGCTACAGTTTTTCTGCTGCCTTTGCTTCGGATTTTATAAATATGCTGATTTTTAAAAAACACTTTATACATTTGACTCCTCCCACTGTGGATAATAAATTCATCATCTTTGCCTCATTCTCCAGACCACCTTATCAAAATGCTCCTTACTCTTTAAACATTCTATACGTGTTGGTTGAATTGAATTGGATATAATAAAACTTTAAAAAATTTAACTCCAGACAGCTCACAATTTATGAAGTAATGGCCAGTAATTTGACCAAATTACCCAAACCACTATGAGACACTGACATTATTGTAAATAACACCTGCAGCCCCTGATCATGACCAGATATTTAACATAAATTACACAGGTATAATTTTCAATATCTATGAGAATTTAAAATCAAAGTGAATGCCTAAGATAAGATAAAATGAGGAAAATGTATGAGGGCGCAATAACAGATGCTATCAAAAGAGATTTAAAAGAACTGAAAAAATGAGTACATTTACAAAGTAAAAAGACCCTTCCTTTTTATTCCAAAATCATGTAAAACATTAAAACTTAAGCTATTTCTGAAAAATAAATGCATTCATTTTCTACTTCTACTAAGACAGTTACTTCATCCCTCAGTCTGATATCAGGTCTGATCATGAAAAGTAACAATGTTGAGCAGTAGACCAGAGAGACAAACTTCCTTATGTTCTTCTTTGCTTTGCGAAATTGCATCGTTATTTGAATTCACATGCCCAATAGTTAAGATCTTTCTTTACTGGTAATCTGAAGGCTTTACTCACCTTAGACTCGCTAGAGCCGAAGTATACGTGTGGTCCTTACCTTTAACTCTCAAGCTCTAAGCAGAAAGTTACTGCTTTGAGGCACCATCACTCATATTCCCTCTGGCTATGCCAGGGTCATGCATTCAAAAGAAGATATTTGCATTCCACTTATCAGTCTTGATCAGGAAGCACCCACACAGGCATTGCTCTGTCTGCATGGAGGCGGGTGCCAAGTGAACCCATCCAATCACTAGAGGGCACTTCTCACTGGCCTGGGAGTATGATGGACCCACTATGGCAGAGAGTGAAATGAAAGGGAGACTAAGAAATACAGCCTGGCATTGAATAAACCATGGTTGACTCCAGCCTGCTTTCCTCCTAACATAGACCACACAACTCTCAAAGTGGAATTAAGAAAACCAGCTTTTATTATTTACTACATAGAACAAAAGATTATTTATTAATTCCTGAACTGTCCTCCAAGGGCATTATTTGATTTTTAGACAGAAGTAGTGGAAACCTTATCCATTCAATATAATAAAGTCTTGGTTACTTTTTGCTTGGGATATTGTTTTAGCTATTTAAAAAGGATAATTCTTTCACAAAAGTAGAATGGGTTTCTTCTGAGTACAATGGGTGCTATTTGCAATGGTCACTGGTTTCTTTGTCCAGTGATCAAAGACAGGGCAGAGATCAGGGTATAGTAGAGCCTATGGAGGTAGGTAGCATGCCTTCCTTTTATCTCTGCTTCCATTGTGAACTCTACATATCCACCTGCCCCGATAAGCTTATTTTCTACACCCAAAGTCTGTGGCCAGAAGAGAATTTGCTCAGAGACTTATAGAAACCATGAGGGTCTACTTTTTTTTGAGTGAAAGCCTCCTTTGGGGAGGCAATATCACACTGCACATAGTCGTAGGGTACTTTTGCCTTTTATATTTCTATATTTTACTAATGAGGCAGAAGGAGAAAGCTGTGAAAACTCTTGCCAATTTTTTATATCCACAGCTGAAATATCATTCCTCAAAGCAGAGTGCTAATTAAATGGATCTGATTAGTTGAATAGAAAATTTACTTTTTAATTTTTTTAGATGCTGAATCAATTTGTGACATTAACAACACTGTTTTAAAAATGTGAAAATCCCGAACAACCTGCTCCTGAATGACTACTGGGTACATAACGAAATGAAGGCAGAAATAAAGATGTTCTTTGAAACCAATGAGAACAAAGATACAAC
>NW_012105254.1:2386452-2408482 GCF_000951045.1 Mandrillus leucophaeus
TATACCTGATGTAAATGACGAGTTGATGGGTGCTGACGAGTTGATGGGTGCAGCACAGCAACATGGCACAAGTATACATATGTAACAAACTTGCACATTATGCACATGTACCCTAGAACTTAAAGTATAATAATAATAAATAAATTTTAAAAAAAATGTAAAAATCCCAATGTCCAAGGAGCTATTCAGTCTTTCCCAGTACTACGTGCTGATATACATATTTTTCTGTCTATAGAACTTTCACACCTAGGCAGGGCACAATGTCTCATGCCTGTAATCCCAGCACATTGCACATTAGGAGGCTGAGGAGGGAGGATTGCTTGAGGTCAGGAGTTTGAGACCAGCCTGGGAAACATAGTGAGATCCTGTCCCTAGAAAATGTTTCTAACAAATTAGCAGACATGGTGGCATGCACCTGTAGTCCCAGCTACTAGGGAGGTTGAGGTGGGAGGATCACGCCAGTGCACTCCAGCCTGGGCGACAGAGTGAGACCATGTCTCCTAAAAAAAAAAAAAAAGAAAGAAAGAAAGAAAAAGAAAAAGAAAAGAAAAAGAAAACTTTTACGTGCATGACACTAAAGGTGAGAATTTTTGGAATTTTATATAAAAAATTAATAAGATGAGTCATAGAGACCACTGACAAATTCACAAAGTTGCCTCTATATAGTGAAAGGAAGAACATTGAGTAAAAAGGAAGGTATTGAGCCCTCAAGCACCTTCTCCAGTAAACCTCCAGGGGTTTACAAGCGTTGTTACATCTGATGAAATATAACTTGTGAAATTTCAACATAATTATTCATTTCAAAATCCTGCCCTTTATACATTTTTTTGCTTTCACTTTAAGATTCATATGCAATATATGTTTATTCTATAAAGCCAAGAGCTACAGACAGGAAAAAGAAAAACACAGCACATCTCTAGATGTTTTTCTTTTCAAATATTTATGTGCATATGCTTATTTTCTCAAAGATGGGTTCACATACTGTGCACTTGAGTCTGTAATATGTTGTTCTCGCATAACAAACACCTGAAGCTACAGATTTTTGAGGTACCCATCCAAGAGGAACAGTCCTTCAAAGCTCCACTCCCTAAGCTGGGCTACTGAGGCTTCCTAACAATCTTGAAGGACCCCGTCTTGATGACTCAAGCTTTTTTTCATTTCCGGATCAGTTTCTTCTAAGATAAAACATGTGGTTTCTGCTTAGGCTTGGACTTGCCTTTCTCCTTCTATTTATTTCTGTCCCTTCCTTATACTTCTCCTTTCTCCTCTACATGGCCTAAATTCTAATTTGAAAACATTTCTATGGTCTCTCTTGATATAGAAGGATAGTTGGATAGTTGCTGATGATTAATTTTTAGAAATGCAATATCTTCCCCCCCTCGTATTTTGATAATAAATAAACAGGGCTCACTGTTAAGTCAAATGCCTGTCCAACAACTAGCAAACCCTGCTCTTCTTATGCTTATTTAAGGAAAATTCAGTTGGGAAGGTGAAACAAAAAACCTTTTATAGTAAAATGAGATCCTAAACCCAGTCAGTATTAAAAAGAAATCTATTTCCATAGAGGAGCTAGTGGGATTTGGGTGGACTCTCATATTACCACCCACATAGAATAAATAGACCTATCAATTTGCTTACCAAATAGCCCAGGCTGCCTATTTTCATAAACAGATGAAACTAGGAAGCGATTACGGCACAGAGGAGACACAAAAACCTGGCAGAAATCAATATAGTATTTCCTATAAGGAAGCCAGCAGCCATTAGATAACCTCTTACATACATAAAAGGTGTGTGTTAAATTAACATGACTTGTAATCACTATAGCTTTTTAGGATTTATAAGGAAACGATGTCATGAGAGTAAGAAGTTCAAGTCGGCAGTTCTATTTGACACGCTTGATTTTGAACCCACAGTGTGTCCAACATTGAACGACTGGTTCCAGAAATAAAGATCAGCTGACTGGTTACAGAAATAAAGATCAGCTGTCCGTGGCCCTGAGTGATGATGAACAAGTTTGAGAGATAGGCTGCATAACTAATTAATATGCAAGATTGCTGTGGGGTGGCAAACTTGGAAGGCATGGAGGAGGTTACAGAATTGTCATTTGTAAACCGTGTCACCCTGGCCAAACTCCTCCCTTGCACTAACCTTCAGTTTTCTGATCTGTAAAATGAGATAGGTAACGACTCTCTTACTTTAAGGGAGTTAAATGAGAAACCTTGTGTGAAAGTATTTGGCACATTGTGGGCACCAACTATGTTTTAAAAAAGAAAAGATGGGGGAAAAAATGTAGGTGCTAGAGTAGAGTCCATTCACTTTGCTATGAAAGGTCCAAGGAAGACAAAGCTGGTTTTTTTTTCTTAAGGTAACCAAGTAAGGTATTTTAGAAGGGAGCACATTGAAATTAGACTTTGAAGGATGAGAGTGATTTTGTGATAATGATCCTAGCCACTGCTTAAGGAGGGCTCACTATGTGCCAGGCTGTTTAGAGTTTACTGGTCACAACTCCTCCATGGGGTAGTCATGACACCTCCACCTTATGGGGTAGGCCAGAACACACACACCCTACGGGATATTTTGGGATACTCCCAGCCCATGAGGTAGGTTGTGACACAGTCACCTTATAGAGTAAGTTGTAACATCATTCCCTGCTTATAGCTTACGGAGCTGCAATAGATAAATAAATTGCCCAGCTCACACTGCTAGTGGGTGGAGCTGGATTTGAATCCTGGCAGTCTAACTCCACAGCCCATATTCGTGACCATGATTCTAATGCTAGAGAAGGACATGCCTGCTGTGCGACCCTCCTAAACCAGAGACTGCTCTAACCTAAATAAAGGAAGGCGGTCATAGGATGTCAAACCTTGTAGGAAACTTAGAAGTCATTTTACAGATGTAACACTGAGCCCCAGCAGCCTACGTGACTTAGCCAGTACCATTAACAAGTGGTCTAAGAGGCATGACCCTGGGAACCAGCTTCAGGTGTCATACCTGTACAACGTCCACTCCACCGATGGCAGTAAACAGAGTAGGAGATATCTATGTGTTCAGCCAAACATACTACAGCTTTGCTAAGGGACATAGTTTGGTGAAACTACCCATGAATTTGAGTCTTAACAGACCCGTGCAAGAGACATTTTATTGGATATATCAGAACGATGTTACCTATAATCTTTCAATAGGAATCTCCTGCTGAAAGGCAGTGTTAAATAACAAAATTTGAAACCACATTTTGAAAACAGGTAAGAACATACAACCTCAAAAGTTGGAATAAATTCTCAGTGGTAATTCTCAGTGGTACAGAAGGGGAGCAGGAGACAGGATACCAAGGGAGATAGGGTTATCTCGTTAAATGTCCATTGGATAGTTCCCTCAACCAGGAAGTATATTCCCTCACTGGCTCAGTGTGGTGCCTTTAAAGATTTATCCTTTAAAATTCAGAGATAAGGATAGCAATTCCTTACCCTTTGACTTGGTTTAGTTATCCTCTCTTACTTTACATGCCATGTAGCTAAAGATTTTGGGAGGTATCAAGATGTTAAAATAATACATGTGGTGGGAAGGCAGTAGAGCAGGAAGGGTGGGAAAGAAAGGGAAGACGCTCCAAGTGGGGCAGGATCTGGAAGGGAAACTGGAGGGCCCTGTGACAAACTTGATCTTCAAATATTTGCCCAAATGCCAGGCCTGCTTATCTTCCTGCTAAATAACTGAACAAAATGTGATGGTAAGTTTAAACAAGAACAAAATGTTTGACTGATAATCAAGTAAAGTGGTTCCAAAAGTCTTATGATGCTGGCCAAAGACAAATACTGGCTTCACAGAACCTGACAGATCCTTATTTCCCATGATGTTATTCAGGAGAGGGAAAGTTAAAGTTGATCTTGGCATGATATGGACAGAAATCTTTTAACATTGACAGTCAAATTCTCAGCATCTTGGAGCATCACACCTTAACTGATCCAAAATGAGTGTATAAAAACCAGACACTTTGGGAAGATCATTTTCTCACAAAGAAGGCAAGAATCTTAATGCTAGTCCTTTTGGAGCTAAGTTTTGCTTTAGGTGTGAGATTAATCTTCAGTGTCCCATAGAGCTTTTCTAAGTCTTTTCCTCTTTTCACTACCCTCTTTCTTTCTGCTCCCTCTCCTCTGCCTAGGGCACTCTCTCTGGGCACCTTCCTTAGGAGAAAAGCAAAAAGCAATAAATCCATGAGCTAGCATCTCATGCTGAATTAAACATGTTACACTGCTTATGTGATGCAGGTTGGCGTGAGTGAAAGCAGCGAGCTGGGTTCGAATCCCTGCTCTGTCTCTGTGCAACCTGTCATGTTACTTAACCCAGCTAAACCTCAGCTTCCCCATCTGTAAAGGCAGTGAAACAATAACCACTTCGAAAGGTTATGAGTAGTCGAGAAGATGGCAGCCTAATGCCCAACACCCTAGTAGGTGTCCTAAAAACTTATGTCCCTTCTCATTGCTCCATAGGCAAAGTTTTAAAAAAGACCATAGCAAAGTTAAAAAACTAAAGACAATGAAATGATAATGATCCTTAATGATAAAATTTTACTTCCCATCCCTCTGTCCCCAGCTCCTGTGGATAGGAGATAATAGGAGGCAGGAAGACCTCCTCATGTATTGTCATGTCAACACCAGTCCATAGCAGGTTTGTAGCAGACTTTCCAGCTTGAGACGAGTTACCATAAAATGAGGTTGAACCAGCCCCTTATTGACTGTGTATCTGTGCCACATATGTCCTACAAATAAATACTTGGATGTGACTCAAAGTGTGGTCCGTGCACTTGCATCATCCGGGCGTTCATTAGACATGCAGACTCTCATTTCCCACCTGAGACCTCGCACAGCCAAATCTTCATTTTAGCAAGATCCCCAGGCGATCCATGTGCACAGGAAAGTTTGAGAAGCACTTATATGAACCACAAAGTTGTACTCCTTTACAAATCCAATGAAATCATTGTGGCCCACAAAATCTTTTAAAATTATATGGATGTGAGTACAACTGTATGGTTCACCTCCCTCCCATCTGTCTATCTCCATCTAAAATATATAAAGCACTTGATTTAGGGAGACCTCAGGAACCTAAGAGCAAATATTTGTAGCTAAAGTAACATCATAAAAACACAGGTAAAGAAGGTACAAGGAACACTTCTATGTCTCTTTGTAAGCAGTTATGAGGCCAATATGAAAAGCTGTGGAAAGGCAATACCTAAAGAAGAGGATGGAGAAAATTAGCAGAGAATACAGCACAAAGTTAGATAGAACTGGTGGTGATATGTACACAACCTGATAGCTTCCCTAACTGAGATTTTGAGCAAGGAGTGAATTTTTACAGTGAAATTATAGCAGTTTCAGCCGTTGGCCTCCAAATTACCTGGTCCCATCTAAAGTCCCAGAGGAAGCCCTAGTAATTTCATATTCAAAACGTTGTACTATTTTTCTTAAAGTGAGCTTCCCAAAGTTTGTAACTTCAGGCCCCACAACACCGGGAACCAAACCTATTTTCCCCATAGTATATGACACTGAGTAGCCACCTGCCGCTTAAACGCACCATCTCGGCTTGTTCCGTGCTTGCCTGGGTCCGCCGTGGTGGTTGATCTGCTCTTGCAGGAACACAGCCCCAGCTGTCCTGTTTCCAGAAGCAAATTGTTTCACATTTTCCTGGCTGCCGGGTCAGAAATGGCTACATTACTCAGTGCCCCCAACACATTTATTGTCCTACAGAGCCTTACACAATCCCACAGGAAACCACGCTCAACACTTAGCCAACACTTGTTGATCTGATTGAACGCAACAAAAACGGAGACAAAAGCATACTTCATAAAGGTTAAAATTTTGATAACTATAGCTACCGCTTTTCCCAGGCAGCTCTCGGGTACATGTGATAACCCTGCCTTTGTTTGTAGAGCTCTGTGCTGGAAAGGACAAGAAAATATCTCGGCAAAACCCGACTGCTGACGCTGACTTCTCTCACACGAGCCAGGAAACCATTAGGTAATGCCAAAGCGCACAGAGAATATGCAATGAAAACTTCAACTCAACATTTGGACAAAGGAAGGCCAGAGAATACGTAAGAACAGTTCATATGATGGAAAAGGAGCTTATTTATATATTTTAAATTATTAAGATATCCAGAAATGGAAAATAGATTGTTTTTTCTAAGGTATGGTACACCCTGATCGCAATGAAAAAGTGTGTCACTTGACATCATTATGACAGACTCACAACTTTTGGCTTCCCCCATTCCACCATTTTCTCTGGTGCATACTGACTGGCCTTTTGTAATAAATCTAAGGGCATATTTTATGTCCTGCTATGGATAGCGAAGAGAAGTAATCATCCTTTTGCCATGCATTGACACACTGTGTTTACTTATAAATTGTTGCTTACTGTAACTTATTTGTAAGTATCTATGATGTGAAGAAGTCTTGGGTTGGCAGAAGAGAGTGAAGCTACTGACTTTCAAAGAGGTATTCTTTTGAGTGTACATGGAATTAGCATCATTTCTATTAATTTGTTCAGTCAGGTCTTATTTGAGAACCTGCCATGTGCTGAGCATTCCGTGAGGGCCTAGAGACACAAGAGCAAACAGAAGAGAAGCAGCCCACATCTTCAAGGGGCTTATGTGTATGTGTGTGGGTGCGGGAGCCACAAGTAATGGTTTAATTACAGTAGAGTGTGGGAAAAATAACTTGCAGAAATATTTTTTAATATTTCAGTTTGGAAACTGGAATTTTGGGAAGGGCAAGGAGTCCTTCACAAGAATTCAAAAGAGTGTAACTTACATTCTAATAGCAAATTAAAGTCACTGATGGATTCCAAATAGCTCTCTATTCTTTAGGAATATAGTAGGTAGTCATTCAAAAAATTAAGGGTGAAGCAGGGCAACAGTAGCATAACAACCTGGCCAAATAAATTAATTCTACACTCTGCTAATTAATTCCCTTTTCCACATGGCGATTGGTATTTACTTCACAACTTATATATGGTAATATGGCAAAAGTTCGATTCTAGAATAAAAAGTAAACTTAGGGCAGGGGAAGGAGGAGTTGGTGATATGGTTTGGCTGTGTCCTCACCCAAATCTCATCTTGAATGGTAGTTCCCATAATCCCCACATGTTGTGGGAGGGACCTAGTGGGAGGTAATTGAATGATGGGAGTGGGTGTTTTTACCGTGCTGTCCTCTTGATAGTGAATAAGTCTCACCAGATTTGATGGTTTTATAAAGGGCAGTTCCCCCGCATACGCACTCTTGCTTGCCACCAGGTAAGACATGCCTTTGTTCCTCTTTCACCATGATTTTGAGGCCTCTCAAGTCATATGGAACTGTGAGTCCATTAAACCTCTTTTTCTTTATAAATTACTCAGTCTTGCGTATTTATTCATAGCAGTATGAAAATGGACTAATACAGCTGGTATAACTGTGGAAACACCTGGGCACAATCTCTTGGGATTTCCATCCCTTCTTGGGGCATAAAACACCCAAGGGCAGCTGGGAGGAGTGGTTTCCTCTAAGGCAAAATGTCACAGATTTATTTACTTATTCTATTCATTCATTTCCTCTGCTACTTCTCCTGACCATTTCTTTGGCTCTGTATTTTCCATGAGTTTCGTTACATCCTAACTTTTGGCAATCTGCTATTTCGATAATATGACTTCATTACTCAAATTATACTCTGCATTGTCATCTTTATTCAGAATTTTAGGAATTTGCTCTAAAGCTTGTTCATGCAAGCCTTTAGCAGGCAACAACTAAAGGGACATGGCATGGGATAATTTGACTTCATGATGTGAACAAGCCTGTTTACTTGTGCTTACATTTTTAAAATAAAAAAGAACCTGGTAGAATCCATTGTCAGAGAGAGAGAGAGAGAGGGGAAGAAAGAAAATGAGATCATCAGAGTCCTTCTGGCTTGTGGCTGACCTGTATTTTTCTCTCACTTTAAAAAATTCACTTGACTCATGGCTTTAAACATCATCTATATGCTTATGGCAGCCAGGACCTCTTCCCTGAATTCTAGACTCATGTTTGACCGTCAACTTGTCCATCTGTACTTGGGATATCTGATATATATGTCAAAACTTGTCCAAAGCTGACCTCCTGATTCACACCCCCACCCCAAAACTAGTTTTTCCTACAGTCTTCCTCTTCTCAGCTAATAGGAACTCTCCCCTTCCAGTTGCTCTGGCTAAAGAATATGGAGTCATCCTTAATTTTTACCCTTCCCTTGCACCAAACCTTCAATCCTTCATGAAATAAGGTTAGCGCTATCATCAAATGTACCCTGTTTGGCCACTTTTCAATACCTCTACTGCCACCTACTGGTCTGAGTTGCCACCACCCCCGGGGGAATACTGTACTAGTCGCCAGGCTCTTCTTACACTCTTGCCCCTGCAGTCTATTCTCCACTGAGGGGCCAGAGTGATTCTTCAAATGTAAGTCACATCTTAGCACTTCTCCAGTCTGAACTCTTCACTTGTCCCCCCTGTTCTGGTCCCCTAGGACTGTCTCTAACATCATCACATGATTATTCTACTTCATCTTACCACTCCTAAAACTGGCATCTTTTCTATTCCTCCAATATTCTGAGCAACATCTGCTCCAGGGCCATTGCATTGGCAGTATCCTCTGCTTGGCAAACTGCCCCAGATATCTGACTGGCTCATGTCCTCATTTCCAGGTTCTGCTTCTAGTGGCATCTTCCTAATAGCCCTACACAGACCACCCTGTTTAATATCACAGCCTCGCCCTCCACCCAGCACTCCAATCTCCCTTCCTCTGCTCTATTTTTTCTTTCTTCTACAGGACTCATCACCTTATAGCATAATACGTAATTTACTTATTTATTACCTTTATTATTTGTCTCTCCTCACTAAAGAGTAAGACCACAAGGGCTCCAACAGCTTATCTCTGCAGTTTGAACTTTACTCATGGGCATCTCTTTTTTAGGGACATCACTCCATTACCTCCTGCATGTATTCCTTCTGGTGCTAAAATAATCTGCTTGAAAGTTGGGATCTGATGTGAATTATTCATACTTACTAGAATTGAAGATTAACATGCCACCTCTCCTAAGGGTGCTTGCATATCAAACCTCAGGTTCAGTGCCAGAACGAACTGCCCTGTTTTTTATGAAAGGAAATGGGTGAGTAGGAGGTGGAGGTAGACACAAAAATGTTTGTTGTTTCTTTTTGTTATCACCTATGTCCTGTCCTGTCACCCATGAAAGCTTTACATAGACTGTTGGCATTTTGTCAATCTTACTCCTATTTTTCTAGTGGAAGGTAAGTATTTGTGGTCTACATGGAGTTGGCGAACTATGAGCTCCATGAGTTTTTGTGAATAAAATTTATCGGAACACAGCCACTATTCCTGCCCCACGGCCTTTGCATTGATGGTACCCTCTACTTGGCAAACTGTCAAGTGTTGTCTATGTCTGCTTTCAGTCTACAATGGCAGAGCTGAGTAGTTGAGACAGAGATTGTATGCTCACAAAGTCTCAAATACTTACTATCTGGCCCTCACAGAAATAAATCACCAACTCATACTCTGGAAGCATCCTGCCAGCTTTGGAAGTGATCTTGCAACTTGGAATTTAGTTTAACAGCTCAATTCAACAGAGAGTCACTTCATTTACTGTGTACAAGGTGCTAGAGTTGGAAGCAAAGAAAGTAGACAAAGGGGTATAATGTTTTGGAATCCTTCTAGTCCTGATTCCCACGGTGACTCAAATTATATTTTTCCTAAGATTGTGTCATGAAACATTTCAAAATATAGAAAAGTTAAAAAAAAAGTCAAAGCACCAATACACCACCATCTGGATTCTACAATTAACATTTTGCTGTATTTGCTTTGTCATGTATCAATCCATTTATCCATCTCTCTATTCATCTACTAGTTCACTTTGTTGTCATTTCTATTATTACTGCTGCTATTGTTATTTTTGGTGCATTCAAAGAAGTTGCAGACATCAGTACACTTAATCCATAAACACTTCAATGTACATAACATTAGAGGTTGTTATTCAAATTAGTTTTTAATTTTTACTCCAATACTGTGATCTCGAAAGCAGTCTTCATTCAGCCAGAAGACAGAACTTTACAAAAGTTGAACACTGAGAAACGTTATCAGGGTAATTGAGGTATCAGGGGAATCATTCACCTAAATTTCTCCAGTTTCCTGGTTCAGAGATGAATTGGCCTTTCAGGCCTGAGACTATTTTGCTTGTGATGGATTCTAAGAAAGTTCTGCGGCTCCAATGAAAGGGTCATAAGCTTTTTTTTTTTCCTGAGACACTGCCAAAAACCCAAGGAAAAGATAGAGAAAAACACAATTATGAGTTTCATGCAACAGCTGATCACATGTAGCTTCTGGTTGAGAGCACCGGTCAATGGAACAGACCATGCTGTGCAGATGCTCTCATGAGGGTGGATATGGGAGTCAGGCGTACTCATTTTTTCTGAATATCTTTGGATGTCTTCAACCAGCTAGTGTATTTATGGCCTTCGTAAACTAGCATTTACAAAATAATCAGTCCTTGACTTGGAGCCAATTGATTTCCTGGGTTCAATGAGTCTGAGTCTTTAATATGGAATATTTCAGAGACATTTGTCGTCTAATGAATAGCAGCTACACTGTCCTGAAAGGCAAATACACAAAATCTACAAGAAAGAATTTGTGAGTTGATGGTTCGAAGAAGAAAGAAACAAAAATAATGAAGTGCCTAAGATGTCCATGTACTTTTGTTTTTTTTAATTTTTGAGACGGAGTTTCACTCTTGTTGCCCAGGCTGGAGTGCAGTGGCATGACCTCAGCTCACTGCAACCTCCGCCTCCCGGGTTCAAGCGATTCTCCTGCCTCAGTCTCCTGAGTAGCTGGGATTAGAGGC
Organism: Mandrillus leucophaeus; assembly: GCF_000951045.1. Taxonomy (NCBI): domain Eukaryota; kingdom Metazoa; phylum Chordata; class Mammalia; order Primates; family Cercopithecidae; genus Mandrillus; species Mandrillus leucophaeus. The sequence goes on from NW_012105254.1 coordinate 2,397,357, forward strand.
ATGAGCCACCACGCCTGGCTAATTTTGTACTTTTAGTAGAGACAGGGTTTCTCCATTTTGGTCAGGCTGGTCTCGAGCTCCAGACCTCAGGTGATCTGCCTGCCTTGGCCTCCCAAAGTGCTGGGATTACAGGAGTGAGCCACCACGCCTGGCCCCATGTACTTCTATAATATGTATCTTTGAAAAGAAATTCAGTAAGTTTTACAGAGGAGGAAAATGAAATTCTTGAATAAAAAAGAAAAAAGTCAAAGTGCGTCAATAATGTGGTTGTCTTTAAAGATTATAATGGTGTTATTTGGAATCATTTAGGGGAGGTTTTGTTCATTGTCATATCAGCATGAGTTTTCTTTATGCTTCCAAGATTCCACAGGTGATCAACAGTCCATCTACACACTCATATATTTAGCCGCCTGCTCCACATCTTGATCTGGATGTCAATGACAGTGTGAAAAGTGCTCAAAGCTTCATATACAGGGTGACATTTCTCATCTCAAAACAGGACTCTGTTACAGTGAAACATTATACGCCCTTTGTTCATTTGTAAGAATTCTTTCCTCTCTTACCTTTGTTTCTCCTCATTTTAAGTCTTCTACCGTTTTAGACTTGTTCTTTTTTTTTTTTTCCTGCAGGGGCCTGTAAATGGAATTCCTGCATCGCTCTAACCATGCACACCCTTGGACTTAGCTTTTACCTGTAACCGGCTTCTGAGAGACAAAGAGGAGAAACCTTCACTCCTAGTATACCTATTACAGCTGCAGAGGCGGAGGAGACAGTTGCGGAACTAGTTACAATGATGATAAGAAACAATACTTTGTTATTCCATAGCACTTTTAATGTTCATGTGTATTATCTCAGCTAGCCTTGAACCGCCTAAGTAAGGTGATGGGGACGGGTTTAAGCCCCACTGATATTTTAAAAGCCCAGAGAAAAGTGTTTGTTCCTCTACTAACCTGTTCTTTTAGAGCAGGGATCTGCATATTAAGCCTGCAGCCAAAATGAGTAGGTAGCCCACTACCTATTTTTGTATAGCCAGAGGGCTAAGAATGGTTTTTACATTTTAAGTGGTTTTACATTTTAAGATCAAAAGAAGGATAATATTTCATGACAAGTAAAAATTATATGAACTCAAAATTGTATGAATTTTATGAATTTAAATTTCCGTACTCATAACTAAAGTTTTATTGAACTACAGCCACATTCATTTATTTACATGCTATCTATGGCTGCTTTCTTGCTACAAACGCAAACTGGAGAATGTACCTGGCCTGCAAAGTCAAAGTATTTACTATCTGGCCCTTCACAAACAAAGTTTGCCAACCTTATTTTAGGGACACCACTGTCTTTCCTTTCTCAAAACCAGGCAATGAGCCTTCTGGTGTTTAGAGAACAGAAACTGCAGCTATGCCTGTACCACTGGTTGATAATCCTAGTAATGAACTAGATCCCCTCACTGGCTTGTGCCAGCTCCTCATTCTTCTGGGAAAACTCTCCAACGCCGGCCCACTGTTTTCCAACAACATACAAACTCTTAACCCATTATCTCCCCATTAGAGTGTGCCTTCTCTTCAGGCAGGAATAAAGACTTATAGCTGCCCGTCCCCACCCCCGCACTCCCTTTCCCGCAATTCTAACTGACAAACAGCAGGCAACTTATCTATGGAACAAACGATTCTGTAGTGCTTAGAACGTGACAGGCTCGTTTAATTCTCATTGCAGCCCTATGAGGCTGGCACTATTATCATCACCATCCTCATTTTATAGAGTAGGAACCAGAGGCACAGACAGGCTGAGCCACCTGTCCCAGGTCCTGCCAAGTGGTGCCTCCCAGCGGTGAAGGCAGCACTGGAATCCGTGCCGCCAAGCTCCTCGGGTTGGGTGACATGGAGATTCCCGTTAAAAACAGATTTCCCACAAGACCGATTGGAGCACCGATCGGAGCACCTGTCCGGGCCACACATTTCCTCCTGGAACACAGCAAGTTCCCCCTAAATTACCCGATTGAGCATCTCTTCCTGGCACGAGAGGCAGGGAGGCCAAAGGGCCGCCAAGCTGGCCTGGGAGAGGCGTAGGGCGGAGCGAGAGTGGAGTGACATTCCCTAGGGCGGAGCCCCAGGGCCCTAGAGACCAAGAGACTCCCGCCTCCCTCCTCCCGCCTCCTCTAGGCCGCCGGCCGCCAAGTGCTGAGTCACAGTGAGGCGACTGGACCCGCACTCTCTTAACCTGCCCTGCCTGCACTCGCTCGCGGCGGCTCTTCGCGTCCCCCGCCGCCGCTAAGGCTCCAGGTGCCGCTACCGCTGCGTGAGTACCTGGGGCCCCTGCAGGGGCCCACTAGGTGAGGGAATGCTGGCGATCAGTTTGCAAAAGCCTGCCTTCCCCAACCCGCTTTAGACTCCTAAGGGAGATAACAAGAGATACTTAAATTGTACTACGGAATTTGGTGAAAATGGTAGACGGCTTTTCTTTCTGCAAAGCACTGAGATCTAAGTACTTCATCAGTTGTTCACATGCATACAATTTAACTGTAGGAGTCTGGAAGGACCCAGACATAATCTAGATGGGGATAAAGATACTTTCTTGTTGCTTTGGTGTAGGTGATGACCGGCCTGTACTGCTTTGAGTATTAAGCTCATTTCTGCGCCCTACATTCCATCACCCAATAAATATTTATTGATTACTATTCAGGGAGGATACATTTTAGGGTAGGCCTTGACTAAGTGGAGAGTATTGTGGAGTAGAGCCCTTCTGAATAACAGCAGCTAACATTCTCATAGCACTAACTGCACCCCTTTGGGGAAGGCAGTCTTATCATTCCATTTTACAGATGAAACTGAGCCACAGAGAACCTCAGGTCACACAGCTGGTATGTGGTGAAGCTGAGATGCAAACCTAGGCTGTCTGGTTCCAGAGTCTGCTTTTTGCCAAAACACCTCTCTTCCTTTCAGTAGGAATCCTTGAAGGAATTGGGTACATTTCACTTGAAAAAAAGATTTAAGGGATTGGGGGTACTGTCTGCAAACACTTGAAGTGGAAAAGGGATTGATTATATTCCTTCTGGGATAGTCCATTAGAACCTACACCTCACAAGAGGAAAAGACTTTTGAATAACAAACACTCGCTATAGGTAAGTTCGGAAATATGAGATACATTGCCAAGAGCAGCTGGTCCATGACTTGCCTATGCTCTAGAAGACTTCATAAGTAAGTTGAAAGATTTCTTGCCCAAAATGTTGGCCCTGAACTTCAGGAATAGATGGGTCTTTGAATTCAATGACCCCCGAAGATCCCTTTTAATGCCAAGATCTTCAGCATGTTCTGGTAAGAGTTAGGGACCTCTTTGTTTTTCTGCGTGTTCCCTAAGGTGCCACACAAACCTCCCATCTGTCAGCCTCATTGGTAGCAACTACCTCATGAGTGCTACCAGTGAGGCTGACAGATGAGTGGCACTGGGGAAGGGATGGGACATCGAGAGAATTCAGTGAAGTAAGAAAGATAGAAGTGTTCATTGGAGGTTTTTAGTAAGTGGCCAACAGAGCTGCTAAAGTCATGCTTCACTTAACGATGGGGATATGTTCTGAGAAATGCATTGTTAGGTGATTTTGTCATTGTGCACACATCTTAGAGTGCACTTAGACAAACCTAGATGGTATAACCTAGGTGTGTAGTAGGATATGTGGTATAGCCTGTTATTCCTAGGCTGCAAATCCATACAGCATGTTCCTGTACTGAATACTGAGGCAACTGCAACACCATGGTGAGCATTTGTGTATCTAAACATACCTAAACATAGAAAAGATACAGTAAAAATACGCCATTATAGTCTTATGGGACTACTGTCATACATACAGTCCATTTATTGTTGACTGTGTAATGTTGACCTAAATGTCATTATACGGCAGGCACATGACTGTATTGCTAACCTTTGCACAAGATGACTGTAGGATTACATGAGATAATTGCAAATAATTGGTGGGGTACTGGGCACCTAGTAGGTATGCATACATGTTCACCATCATTATGGTTGTTTTAAATCACCTAACCCAGGCCCTGCACATAGTAAGACATCAACAAATTGTAGCTGCTACTATTTTGTGCATCTAATCTTAGTATCATTTATTTTGTAGTCCTTGGATGTTCCCTTCTTTATGACTTCTTTTTTTGTTGTCCTTCCTTTAGCCCTCCATCCTCTACAGCTCAACATCAGAACACTCTCTTTTTAGACTCCGATATGGGGTCCTCCAAGAAAGTTACTCTCTCAGTGCTCAGCCGGGAGCAGTCGGAAGGGGTTGGAGCGAGGGTCCGGAGAAGCATTGGCCGACCCGAGGTATGCTAGTTGGGTGGCCGCTCCTTGTTTTCTTTTCAGAAGGGACTGGTGGGATGTTGATGGTGATTTGGGAAGAGGGGACCAAGATAGTCATGAGCTGGCCTGTGGGGTGCATAAGTGCAAACTTTAAAGTTTGCAGTCGGGGGGCCTATGCAAACCAGCCCCAGCCCAAAGGGGGTTTCTGTAATGTGAATACAGAGGTCTTGGGCAGAAGGTGCAGCTGAGCTTCAGGAAGTGTCTCTGCTTTTCTCTGCACACGGGCGTGCCACCCTGGGCTGACGTGCTATCTGCCTCAGCATGCGTATCGCCAAACATGCCCACCACACAGCCCCTAAATTTATTTGCCCACACTTCAAAGAACCAGGGAGTAACTCCGATTCTCAATTCCAAATTCCCAGTAGAGGGAATCTGATTGGTTCAGCATAGGTCAGGTCTCCACTCCTGGCCAATCTGCCGTTGCCAAGGATTTAGATTCATTGAGAGACTGCTGGGACCCAACTTGTAGACCTCTGGTGAGGGACACGTGTAGATGGGTGTAGCTCTCAGAGAAGGTGATTATAGATTAGGTAGATGTCTTTCAACTTTAGAGAATGTTTTCATTTGAATATGGGAAATTTGGGATTTGTAGGGGAAATAAGTCTTATATACACAGAAAGGTATCAGATGGTGGTCATAGCCCAGGGAATATAGCCCCTAGTACCATATCAGATCCTCAAAACATTTTCTAATAGAAGAAATACATTACAGAGATGGATTCCATTTTGAAAAGTGAGACTGGTTTGTCCCTCTTCTTAAATTCTACTCTGATAATTTTAATGCTACTTTGTTGCTCAACCTAAGCTTTAAAAGGGTTACTTTCTCAACTTTTCGATCTCTGAAATGTTATTTATAGGGTTTTAAAAAACTCCTGGCCTTCCTCAATGAGTGCTGACCTACATTTTTGATGGGTTCAATATTTTTTAGTTATGTTTTAAACTGACAAATAAAAATTGTATATATTTATGATATACAAAATGATGTTTTGATAGGTGTCTATATTGTGGGATGGCTAAATCAAGCTAATTAACATATTCATTACCTCACATACTTTTTTTTTTGTGATGACAGCACTTAAAGTCTCTCTTAGTCAATTTCAAGTATACATTGTTATTAACTATAGTCACCATTTTGTGCAATGAATCTCTTGAACTCATTCCTCCCGACTGAAATTTTGCATCCTTTGACCAACATCTCTCCTTCCATATCCTCCCATCCCCTAGCCGGGGTAACCACCATTCTACTCTCTGCTTCTATGAGTTTGATTTTTTTAGATTTTGCATATGAGTGAGATCATGCAGTAATTGTCTTTCTGTGCCTGGCTTATTTCACCTAGCGTAATGTTGATTGGCCACTAAGGGAGAGGAAAAACTGTCAATACAACTCTCCATCAGCCCCATCAGGCCATTTCTCTTTCCAATTAGCTTCCTATTTACACCTGAATGTCTTTTGAGGTCCATCAAACAGAGTTTTCTGAAAACAAGATTATTCTAATTACCTGCAAACAAGATTATTCTAATGGCTAAATGCACAGGGAGTGTTGGGGAGATGCAGATGGAGGTGGTATCATATTCTACTAGGCTACATCACCAACAGAACAATTGGAAAGAATTTTGGGGCCCCAAACACACCTGTTAGTTAGCCATTATTATATATTGAGGGTAGCTAACACTTTAATTAGCCCATCTGTCAGGAACACATCTCCTGAGAATTTTATTGTTTTTGTCCTGTGAATCCCTTTGGCAGTTTGATGAAACCTTTGGCAGTTTGATGAAACCTATTAATTTCTTCTGAAAGCAATGTTTTAAAATACATAAAATACATAGAATTACTAAAAGAAAATACATATGATTACCAAGGAAAACTTTTATACTGAAACATGGTTAGGAACAATTTAAAAAACATTTGGTGGCAGTTCTAGTAACTCCTGAATTTCAAAGCTGTGAAGAACATGAACAATATTTTGATATATCTACTAACAACTGTAATGTGATATGAAAATAACTTTGATTTCAATTGGTGACAAAGTCACAGGTACTGGTAATTTACTGTGGTGCATTGACTACATTCATAATTGAAGTTAAATTTCAGTCTGGAGATGACAGTGATGGTTGCACAATGTAAATATATTTAATGCCACAAAACTGTACTCTTGAAATGGTTAAAATGCTAAATTTTATGTTATGTATATTTTACCACAATAAAAAAAAAACCAGAAAAAAAATTAGTAGAGGTTAGTGACAATAAAGGTGTAATTTTTTAGCAGTCCAAGTTTACAGCCCTTCTGAGTTCTATCAGTGGTGCCAGGTAAGAGTCCATGGCTGATAACTTATGCTTTAAATATCCCCATATTTTACTGATTCAGGTCTCCTGTACCCCAGGAATGACTCTACCTTAAGGAAAAATACATGGATAGGAATCATTCCTAATCCCATCAGCCTGGTTTAATTACTATTGAGACAAAGGGTCTTTTTGTTTGTTTCCATATAATTGTATATTTTACATCATGGGATTATATAGAATAAACAATTTTGTGCTCCAATGTTTTTTTATTTAACAATGGTAGTGTAAGGACTTCCTATGTTATTATAAATTCCTCATAAACATCATTTTAATAGTTATGCCTTTTCCTGTGTATAAGCATAGCATTATTCTCTTACTCGTGAATCTATTTTTGACCATTTAGATTGCTGCCATATTATTTTTGCACTCTACATACTACCAACTTGCCAGAAAGGTAGACTCGCTAACCCTCCCATCAGCAGAGAATGAAAGCATCTGTGTAACATCAAGAGGTTACTTTTCTTTCTTTCGGTTTTTTTTTCTTTTCTTTTCTTTTCTTTTCTTTTTTTTTTTTTTTTTGAGACGGAGTTTCACTCTTGTTGCCCAGGCTGGAATGCAATGGCGTGATCTCAGCTCACCGCAGCCTCCGCCTCCCTGGTTCAAGCCATTCTCCTGCCTCAGCCTCCCGAGTCGCTGGGATTACAGGCATGCGCCACCACGCCCGGCTAATTTTGTATTGTTAGTAGAGACGGGGTTTCTCCATGTTGGTCAGGCTGGTCTCAAACGCCCAACTTCAGGTGATCCACCCACTTCGGCCTCCCAAAATGCTGGGATTACAGGCATGAGCCACAGCGCCCGACCAACAGGTTATTTTTCAAACTCTGCACCAAAGCTTCTGTCTCTAAAGAAATATGTCATAAACTTTGGACCCAGAGCTATTTTAGCTTAGTATCTACAACAGTGCTCAAATATTCACAGCCGCAAGTGTTTTGACTCCTTTGACTGCAAATGTGGAGATAGAAGAGGAATTTACAGTGCTCTCACTGAGCCTTTCTGTGATTTAACAAGGAAGAGATGGAGTTGTGCTGGCCCACACCCTTCATCACAGTTATACATGGGCCAGGCTAGCCAGATTGGAATTTGAATGGCTGAGTAGCATAGGTGCTAGGGAGTGGTTCCTCTGTGCTCCCAGCAGGAGGGAAATCCACTACTCATCTGCACTTGCCTCTATGCCCACTCCTGCTACCAGACACTCCTCGGTGGAATGTGATTCTCCGTGGGTCACTCTTATTTTTATTTTGTTAATGAAGAATTTCAATCATCATAGAAAAGTGGAGAAATGGTATGATGAATCTCCATGTTCCTTGCATCCACAATGATCAACTCTTGGCAATCTTATTTCATCTATATTATCATCCCTTTCTCCCCTCAAAGTATTTTGAAAAGAACTCCAGCCATTATTTTATTTCATTTATAAATATTTCAATTTGTATCTCTAAAAGATAACTTGAAAAAAAACCACTACAATCTCATTATCACACTTTACAAAAATTTTAAAAATCCCTTAATATCATCAAATAGCCTTGACGAATCTTGGTCTTCACTGATTTAGCCTCTGTAGAAGGTGCTTTTCATTATCAAGGTCTCTAGATATTGAGTCAAGGAAGTGGGCCATAGCGTCACAGCTCAAGTCCATTCGAGGCTACATCTAGATCTCAGTCTAGGATATGTGCTGCGGTTTCCTTCTGCCTTCTCATTGTTATCCCCAGGTTCCAGTCTGGAGGCCAAGTACCCAGAAGGTAGCCGGAGGTGTTGGAGTCTATCTTGAGGAGCCTGTTACTTCAGCTGCTGCCATATTGTCTTGACGCAGGCTGACCTAGAATCTCCTGATTCTTGGCTACTACCACAGGCATTATTGCCCTTATATCAGTTAGGATTAGGTTCAACTGTGTGTAACAGAAAGCATCCTCCAAAAACAATGATGTACATAAGTAAATTTGTTTGTTTCTCTTTTGTAAAGTGCCAAAATAGGCACTCCAGGGTGGTCTTCCACTCTTATCAGGGATCTGTGTTCATTCTATCTTAGGTCATAATTCTTAGTACATTCTTAGTGCATCATCTTATAGTCCAAGACAGCTGTTAGGGAAATGGCAACCATTTACCCTCTGTCACAGAAGGAGGAAGAGGGGAAGGGCAAAATGATACTCATCTGCTGTCCATCCTCCTCTTATAAGGAATTTTCCTAAAAGTTCCACCCTGCAACTTCTACATTGTAGCTAGATTCAATCATATGGACACAACTAGCTACAAGAGAGGCCATGGACCTAACACAAGTACCTCTCAGTATATTGTAGCGTACCTTTTATGTACACAGAATTATTGTAAGTTCAGTGGAGCATCGTAAAAAAGCATAGCATCGGCCCCATCCTCAAGGAACTATTATTCTTGGTCGTTACTTCCAGTGCTTCCTGATGTAAATAAAATGCCAGGCTTTATTATGGGAGTACCACATGCCTAAGGGTGGTGGCCGCAAGTTTTGATTGACCTTCTCTTTTTTTTTTTTTGAGACAGAGTCTTACTCTGTCTCCCTTCGCTCACTGTAACCTCTGCCTCCTGGGTTCAAGCGATTCTAGTGCCTTAGCCACCACGCCTGGCTAATTTTTGTATTTTTAGTAGAGACAGGGTTTCACTATGTTGGCCAGGCTGGTCTCGAACTCACAGTCTCAAGCGATCCATCTGCCTTGGCCTCCCAAAGTGCTGGGATTATAGGCATGGGCCACTGCGCCCGGCCTGATTGGCCTTAAGAGACTAAAAGAGGTAGATTGGAAGCTGCCACTTGAATTCAGCAGCTAAAGGACTTAGAACTATTTGAATGAAAAGAAATTCTCATGTAATTCAAAAACATTAAAAGATTGTCAATTTGATATGTAGAGAGAGAAAGATGTGAATGAATTGGGGACTTAGTGAAAACATTTTAGAAAATCGGAGTTTTATAAATTAGGTCTTGTCTACAGATAACACATGTTTATTTTACATGCTATTGAATTCTTGCTAAATGTTTAGAGAATGTGAGGAAGTTTGATGAGGACTAATACCCAGTACTGCAAATAACACTTTAGTACGACAGTCTAATGCAAGATATTCTTACTTTTTTGAGGGAAAGTGTGTCTTACACATATCTCCAATTTTCTGGCAAGATAATCAATTCATCCCTCTGACTCTTACCTCAATCAGCCCCCTAACTTCTTCAGTCTCTTTCTTGTGCTGGCTTTCTTCCTATGTGTGTTCATATTTCATTGATTGGTGACCAGAAGGATCAAATGGGCAATAAATATGACAAATAGTACTGATTTGGTCTGAATCTATGTGTCTTCCCTACTCCAAACCTAACACCCAATATGACGGTATTAGGAGGGGAGGCCTCTGGGAGGTGTTAGGTCATGAGGGCAGAACCCTCAGGAATGGGATTAATGCCCTTATAAATGAGACCCCAGAGAGCGAGCTGGCTCCTTCCGCCATGTGGGGACACAGCTAGAAGGCACTCTGTCTGAACCACAAAGTTGGCCCCTCACCAGACACCAAATTTGTTGGTGCTTTTATCTTGGACTTAGCCTCCAGAACTGTGGGAAATAAATTTCAGTTGTTTATAATCCAACTAGTTTATAGTATTATGTTATAGCAACTCAAACAGACTAAGACAGAAAATTGGCACTGAAATTGTCCATTGTCTTGAACAATAGGTCCTGGTTTCTGTTTTGATGTCTGACAAAGCTCCTTATTAAATGGTGAAATGGTCATTTGGCCACACCCTTGGTATTTTCTCCTGAACATGTTTCTCATTCTTTATAATATGGGTAGGCTGAAAATTTTTCCAAATCTTTAAGTTCTGCTTCTCTTTTGATTAACAGTTCTGCCTTTAAATTATTTCTCTCTTCTTGCATTTTTCTATATGCCATCAAGAGTAACCCGGTCCCTCAATGCTTTGTGCACAAACAGCATCAGCTAAACATCCAATTTCATTGCTTACAGGTTCTACCTTCCACAAAACACTAGGATATGAACACAGATCAGTCAAGTCATTTTGCCACTTTATAACAACGGTAATCTTTCCTTCAGTTTTCAATAACATATTTCTGTCTAAGATCTCATCAGAATGGCCTTCACTGTTCATATTTCTACCAACAATCTATTCAGGATTACTTAGATATTCTTTAAGAAGATTGAGGCTGGGCACAGTGGCTCATGCCTGTAATCCTACCACTTTGGGAGGCCGAGGTGGGTGGATCACTTGAGCTCAGGAGTTTGAGACTAGCCTGGGCAACATGGTGAAACCTCGTCTCTACAAAAAATACAAAAATTAGCTGGGCATGTTGGCTGGCACCTGTAGTCCCAGCTACTTGGGGCGCTGAGGCGGGTGCATTGCTTGAGCCCAGGAAACGGAGGTTGCAGTGAGTCGAGATCATGCCACCACACTCCAACACGGGCAA
>NW_012105254.1:2409845-2413185 GCF_000951045.1 Mandrillus leucophaeus
CGATTTATATAAAAGTTAAATATATAATATATATGTTATGTATATGAATGTGCATGTTTTTTCATAGAAAGTTAAAATAAGAAAGATAAAACCAGAGACAGACAGTTTCATACTTTCATTTCTAGTAGTATGACAGAGTAGACATCCTGAAATAAATAACTTAAAAATTAATTAGCTGAGCTGCCAAGAGGTTGGTGAAACTCTTAGAGTATAAAAACAATAAGAAAGAAAGAAAAAATGGAAAATCTGAAGTTTCATAGCCATAATGGTAATCGAATGAATATTTTAAAAGTTCATAACAAAGACAACAGGACCAAAAGATTTTACAGATAAATTTTACAAAATATTTAAGGTGTAAGTAATTCTAATAATGCACAAACTCTCCAGGGGATGAAATCTAAGGAAGTGCTCCTCAAATCACTTCATGAAGCTGACATTGCCTTGCTATCGGGACCAGACAAGGACAGCTAATGAAAGAATAACTACATCATATTTATGAAAATGTTTGCAAGAATCATAGAAAATTAACCAACCAAATACAACAATGTATTAAAAGACAATATATCATGATCAAGTTTGGATTATCCGAAGAGAGCAAATTTGGTTTAATGTTAGAAAGTCTATTTGTATATTTTATTAAAATTAAGAGGTTAAAGGAGAAAAAAATCATGTAAGTGTCTCAATAGTGTGGAAAAGGCATTCAACAGAATTCAACATCCATTCATGTTTTTAAAAAACAACAACTTGGTAAACTAGAAGTACAAGGGAAACTCTTTAACCTTATGACGGGAATTTATAAAACACCTGCATTAAACAACCAGATTACCAATAAAAGTTTATAAAGCAATCTATGTAAAATCAGGGAGAAGACAAGGATGTCTACCACCACCATTTCTACTCAAGACTGTTATAGAGATGCTCACTTGTAAAAATGCAAGGAAAAGAAATAGAAAATATAAGGATTGAAAATAAAAAAAAAAATCCCTTCTTATTTGCTAATGAGCATTGGTTGAAATATTACTACCAAATATTCACTCCTTCTCTATAATAGGATTTTACACCCACATCCATTTTTAGGTACATTATCCATGAGACACATAGGGAGGGATTAAGTGCCCTCCTCCCTGACTTTGGGCTTGGCCATGTCACATGCTTTGACCAATGGAATGTATTAATGTGATTGTGAATGGTTGACCTGACTTGCTTTTTACTCCTGCCCTTGGCTGTGAGAACATAATGCCCTTCATAGGGGCCACTGTTTCAGCTGGAGTCCCAGAGTGAGAAGACATGTCAAGACCAGCCAGGCCCATAAAAGCCCAGAGAAATTGCAGTCTGCCACGGCTTTAATCCAATGCAAGACAAAAATTTTTTTGTGAACTATTAAGCAAAAGCTTATTGATAAATACACTGGTGATATGAACATCTAAAAAGAAAACCCAAAAGAAACTACAGATGAATCATTAAAATTAATAAGAGGCAGGGTTCAAAAATCGCCTAGCACGTTTCTAATTTCCAGCAGCAAACTGTTCAAAATATAATGTGCAAATGATGCTTGCAGTAGAATTCCATTAAAAATACAAGTTAGCTAGAAAAATAATTTTTAAATATATGTAAGACTTTTATGGAGAAAATTGCAAATCCTTATTGAAATATGTTTAAAGACCTAAATAAATGGGGATAACCATGGTTCTATTGAGGAAACATTGAGGAAAACTCAATATTATATAAATGTCAGTTCTTCACAAATTGATCGATAGATTAAAACCAATTCCAATCAAATGTTCAAAATTTTTCTTCATAGAATTTGATAAATTTTCTAAAATGTATGCAAAATAACGTGGTCAAGAATAAGCAAGACAATAACAAACATATGGATGACAGCCAGATATGTTTCTACCTCTCATTTGAGCTTGAGATTGATCTTTAGTTGCCTGCTAGCCTTTGCATAATATAATGTGCACTCAATATTAATAGTTCTATTTATACAGATAACATTTATATGGATATATCAAATTCAGTGTGACTTAAAATGAAGTCACCATAGCTATTTCAAGGTAGCTTCTTCCATTATGTTCTTTAAGTGCTGAATGGCCCTACCATCTTCCCAGACACCATAGTTAAAAATTTGGGAGTCAGTTAATGCTCTTCCTTTTTGTCTCATAAATATCTACCCAGTCACTCAACCACTCTCCATCACTACTGCCATTGCCTTAGTTCTGGCCTTTGCCTTTGCTCAGACTATTTGAGCTAAACTTCTAGATATTCTTTGTTTCCTGTCTTCCTTTACCAAGCCATCTTCCATAGAGTGATCCTTCTAAATCTGATCATATCAAACTCTGATGAAAACTCCCATAACCTTCAGGATAAAATCCAAACTCCTTTAGGATTTCTCCTCCATCATCTGCCCATGTATCTCATAATTCCATATGCATCTTTTGCCCCAACAGATTAGTTTCCCTTAGCTCTTTAAGCATGCCAAGCTGATTTTCTGCTTTTCTACCTGTAATATCTTTCCTTCTCCTTTTCTCCCATCTACTTGATTAACTCAACCATGTACTTCAAGACAGAGATTAAGTGTCATATTCCTGAGTTTTCTGACCTTCTCTGATCCCATCCCACTCTCATATTTGTAAAATTGTCTTCCTCCAAAGCATTTATCATCTTGTTGCAATAATTGATTTTCTAGTCTGTTCCCCTGTAAGATTATGAATCTGTTTAGGATACAGAATACATCTTGTTTGTACTTGACTATTTATATCTTAGATGATTATGAAATGTTTGTCCCTTTTTGTGCTTCTCATGAAATGTCAACTCTCTAACACAATCTGTGAATCCTTGTGTGTATGTGTGTGTATTAGTCCGTTTTCATGCTGCTGATAAAGGCATACCTGAAACTGGGCAATTTACAAAAGAAAGAGGTTTAACTGGACTCAAACAGCTCCACGTGGCTGGGGAGGCCTCACATTCATGGTGGAAGGCAAGGAGGAGCAAGTCACATCTTACACGGATGGCAGCAGGCAAAAAAAGAGAGCTTGTGCCGAGAAACTCCCATTTTTAAAACCATCAGATCCTGTGAGACCCATTCACTATCACAAGAACAGCACAGGAAAGACCCATCCCCATGTTTCAGTCATCTCCCACTGAGTTGCTCCCACAACACATGGGAATTATGGGAGCTACAAGACGAGATTTGGGTGGGGACACGGAACCAAACCATATCAGTGTGTATAAGAAGTTCTTCCTGGCCGGGTGCGGTGGCTCAAGCCTGTAATCCCAGCACTTTGGGAGGCCGAGACGGGCGGATCACGAGGTCAGGAGATCGAGACCATCCTGGCTAACA
>NW_012105254.1:2414550-2416856 GCF_000951045.1 Mandrillus leucophaeus
AAACGGAGGTTGCAGTGAGTCGAGATCATGCCACCACACTCCAACACGGGCAACACAATGAGACCCTGTCTCCAAAAAAAAAAAAAAAAAAAAAAAAAAAAAAAAAAGAAAAAGAAAAGAAAAGAAAATTGAGACTCTTTCTACAGCCCTCTTCTTTTCTTTCTGGGCCCTCACCAGAATTGCTTTTAATGGTTCATTCACAGCAATGTAGGCTTTTGCTAGCATGACTTCAAGACTTCTAGCCACTATAAAGTTTAAGCAGTTCCAAGGCTACTTCCAGTTTTAGGTATTCATTACAGCAGTGCTCCAAGTTCTTGATAACAATGAATAACTACTGTTCTGTGGGTGGTGGATGGTGATAAGGGTAGGACTAAAAAGAGAGAACCTCTTGTTTTTCACAGTTTATTTGACAGCAGGGCATATTTACTCATTTAAACTTTTTGATACAAAGAAGCAATAAGTATTTCTTTATCTCATCTTTACCCATATTTTAATAGAACCACAACAACATAGAATTTAAAAGTTATCTTAGAGCTGCAAACACTTTGTTTGTACCTGGGGAAGTGATGGCTGTGATATTTATAGGACTGGTGCAGTATAACAGATTCTACCCATCTATGTAGAACCTACAGTGCTTTGGGCACAGACCAGGTGTGCTACATTCATTGTTTTCAATCCTTATAATCTTCCAAGGTATATATTATCATGTGAGGAGAAAGCAATGTATAATAAGGTATGAGAATTCTCAACCTCTCCTCCTACCAATCCCGTTTCTGTTCCTGGACTTTTAATAAGCCGATGTGGAATAATGAATGACAAGACTGAAAGGAAACAAATTTGCTTGGTTGATTTTCACTGGAAAGGGCACTTACTAGTGGAAGAGAAAAGAGTAAATACAGAAGGTGAGAGGAGAGAAGGAGAAAAGGAAGGAGGTGTCTGCAGATGGTTTGAAGTGATTTGAAGAGTTAGAGTGACAAAAAATGGAATCATGGGAGACAGATGTATACATGGAGAGGGGTAAGAGGGATTTTAAACATATATTTAAATTGAAGCCTCTTTTGGTGTTTTTGAGAGGATTCAATAAACAATTTGAATTTATTTTCAATTACTTTGAAATATTGGACTGGATGAAACACCAGGTTGAGATAGGCTACAAAGTGCCCCAGCTTTATATGGGTTGCAGTCCACATTTTCAAATTAAGAAATTGAGAATTGGTTAGGTTAAAAAACTTGCAGTAGCTTGTTGAATTTATATATTATATATAAAATATATATTGAACATAATATGTATTATATAGATTAAATATCATATACACACATTTATATATTTTGTGTGTGTGTGTTTGGAGGATTTTGATTTGCATTCTTATCTATGGCCAGATAAATAAATACCTTTTTTCTTCAATAGAGAATAATATACTCAGATCAACAAGATGACTAAGCACCAAGGTATGACTCAGCCTTTCTTAACTGCAGTTCTGTGAGCGAATTGTTTTCTAATACCCTAATGCATTTATTGTATGTAACGAATTAACTCTATGCATCTATAATGGTACTAGTTATGAATTAACTCGTGTGTATGCATCCAGAATGGTACTAATTATGTGCCATTCTTAGTACCATCCTTGGGAGAATTTAGACATAGCCACCCACATAATTTTCTATGCCCTGTCCTCTATCAAAAACGTGGCCCTGGATAGTGATAAGCTGTTCTCTCCGTTTAGAAGGCTAAAAAAGGGTAAGCAATAGGATTGAACAAAACAAAAGAAAGAATGCCTCACTACTGCACTGCTGACGCTGACTTGACAGTTTCTTCTCCTCTCCCTTCTCTCGCTCTCTCTCGCTTCCACTCTTTCCCCCAGGGAGAAGAAGGCTTTCTGCATAGACAGTGAGGCACCAGAAATGAGGTGCATTTGCAGCATCTGAAAGTGCGTTTTGGAAGCATTCCAATTCAGCTCAAAGTGAAATGTGTCAGATTCACTTGCCTAGAAAGAGACTTAAAGCTATCCATGTACATAGCAATATAAAATGTACTTCATTTATAACATGTGCAAATGCTGCCTGTATAATCCAAACAAGTAATAAAGGTCTGAAGAACTGCTTTAAAATATGATGGATAACGTGTGTTTCAAGAAAGTAACGTTTGCTTTCTTTTATGCACCTGACTCTTGGTAGCCCTGTCTGGCAGTTTAAAGGGTTGAACAAACATTTATCATCAGTAAAATAGTCGTTCCTTCAGTATGTATTATGCAGCTATTATGTGCCAGGCAGTAGGGATTAAATGGAATCATACATATAATGGTAGC
>NW_012105254.1:2417941-2473734 GCF_000951045.1 Mandrillus leucophaeus
AAAAAAAAAAAAAAAAAAAAAAAAAAGTTCTTCCTGAAAGCAATTTTCATTGTAAAAAGTTGCTCATTGGCTATGTAGTTTTCAGTGAGGCTTGCTAGATCTGTTCATAAATGTAGCTCTTGGTAGTATGGCTTAAAAGACATACCTAATCTGCAAATTTTGCTTTTATTTCAGTTAAAAAATCTGGATCCATTTTTACTATTTGATGAATTTAAAGGAGGTAGACCAGGAGGATTTCCTGATCATCCACATCGAGGTTTTGAAACAGTAAGTACAATAATTTGATTGCAGAAGTGCGTATTTTGAAACATGCCTCTTTCTTCTAATAGAAAATTCAATTTTAAAAGCAATAAATAATGGGCTAAAAATTCATTTATAAGTTGCAGGCTATTTTACATAAGATGTACTCAAATTTAAATATTTACTGTTTTTAGGATTCTTTGAATTTATGCCACCAAAAACATTCCTATTTGAGCAGTTAATAAATTGGCTTATTAAAATATTTTTATAATTAAAATAATGTATTGGGGATAGAATAAACTATTTGTGATTAAAATACTTTTATATAGAAAACCTGTTTCTAATCATGCCACTGCCTGGCAGTCTGGGCAACAGAGTGAGACCTTGTCTTAGAAAAAAAAAGAAAGAAAAAGAAAAAACATGTTTCTATCTTGTTTCTACACAAGAATGTTCAGATGTGTGTAACCTCCTGTAATATTATAAACTCCAAAAGACAATCCAAGAAGTATATGAGTATTTATACTAACTTCTAAGGAATTATAGAATCAAGGGGCCTGAATATAACATAGCCTAAAAATTAGGATTTTAAGGACATACATATACATTTACTAGTTTAATTGCAAAATTTAGAGATTCTACTGAACACTTAATGTTCAGTTTTAGTTAGATACAGAAATAAAAATGTGTAACATAATATTGTGGCACTTTCAAAGATTCTCATTGTCCACACACATATATTCTGTGGAAGCTCAGGGATAGTTACTTCCTAGTTACAATGTTTAGCCATCTACTCACGAGAACAACCTGTATTCCTAGGGAAGAGACCAGGGCTTGTTAAAGGCTCAGGGTGTTTGTAAAGCCAATTAGTGAATGAGTAAATATTTATTGAAGGCTAGTGATATGCAGGCGTTGGTGTAGGGTGATCTTTTGTATGTTAGGGTGTGTTGAGTGTTGGGAAAGTGTGGGCAGAAGGCAGATGGAGGGAGGCTAAAGAAGGGTGAGGCATGATCCCTGCTTGCCTCCTATGCAGTCTAGTTAAGGAGGTTAAAGATGTTTGGGAAAGAGGGCACCACCACAGTGTAAAAGGATAATGAAGCAAGAAGTTTCTGGAAGTAGGATCAGGATAGTTGAACTCTTTTCCCTTCCTCATTTAGCCATTCGCCTTCCAGTTCCCTTCTCTGCTAACATGTTGAAGGCGCTGTGGCTTGCTTTGCAGCAGTAATGGAAGCCATTCCTTTCACCTACCCTACACTCATGCTGGATTCTGACTCTGTTCCTGGAAAATGTCTCCACTCTGTGCTCCTGCTCGAGCTGCTTCTTGTTCACTCCATCCCATAGCTCCACTTACCACCTTACTAATCCTTCAAGGTCTTTTCGGATATCACCATCTCCATCAAGTTTTGCAGACAATCCCAAGAGGATGCACTTTCTCCTTCATTTGGTCCTCATCGCATTATATTTTTACCAGTCTCATGCACATTATGGCTTTTTGATGACCTTGATTGTATACTCTCTGTCTTGCATTAGAATTAGGGATTGCCTCAACCTCCCCTCACATACCCAAGAGGACCATGAAATCATTCTCTGTGTTCTCTATGTGGAGATACTCAGTAACTACCAGCTGAATTTAAGTGAATAATAAAAAGTTGAAGACAATGAATATATATTTGAGATGGAGTCTCGCTCCATTGCCCAGGTTGGAGCGCAGTGGCGCGATCTCAGATCACTGCAAGCTCTGCCTCCTGGGTTCAGGCCATTCTCCTGCCTCAGCCTCCCGAGTAGCTGGGACTACAGGCACCCACCACCACGCCTGGCTAATTTTTTTTGTATTTTTAGTAGAGACGAGGTCTCACCGTGTTAGGTAGGATGGTCTCAATCTCCTGACCTCGTGATACGCCCACCTCGGCCTCCCAAAGTGCTGGGATTACAGGTGTGAGCCACTGCGCCCGGCCGACAATGAATATATTAAATAAAATGAATGATTAAATAGATTACTTTCATTTCCATTATGCAAAATGCTTTCTGGGGGGGAATGCTTTATAAATTATAAGGTACTCAGCTTTAAGCAACCCCCTGAAGGAGTGTAGCTGTAGAATATTGGTGTTTGGCTCTTTTGATTAAGAATTTTCCTTAAAACTGTAACTGTAATTATTTGTCAGTTCATTTACTTGCTAAAATGTATTGGTAACCCCCAAATCAGTACTTGTGGTGCTTTTGTGGTAATTTGTGGACATGTGAAAGTGGCAAAAATTTGAGCTGCCCGCTGCACACGTTCCCAGCTGAGGCTGAATGAAGCAATGCTCTTTTTTTCTTGTTTTACAAGAAAGTGTCCTTTCACAGTATGCTTAGTGCCACTTTTTCCACACTTTTGTGCTTTGTGTGGGTAATTTCACCGTTTAAAATGGCTCCCACACACAATGCACTAATGCTGTCTAGTGTTCCTAAATGTAAGGAGACTGAGATGTGCCTTACGGAGAAAATATGTGTATTAGATAAACTTTATTCAGGTATGAGTTGTAACACTGTTGGCCTAGAGTTCAGTGTTAATTAATCAACAATATCTGTTAAATAAGGTGGCTTTAAAGAGAAAGACACATAAAACAAAGTCATGTATTGATCAACTGAGCAAAATATTGTGACCAGAGGCTTGAAGGAACACAATCCTGTATTTATCCTAGGAGCAATGGTCTAGTGTTCTCTAATTCAGTGATCATGGCAACTATGTAGAACATTTTTCTGTAAAAAATGATGAGAATCAACTGTATCAGTTTTCCCCAGGAGTGTAGGTAAGCCAGACTCAAGTGGTAAGCCATTATCTCTTAATGTGAGCTTTAAAAGTCTGAAATTTAAAGCCAGGCCCACTTGTAGTCTCTCATCACCTCCCTGGAGCATTTTCTAAATTATGCAGGCTTGTAAATTTTGAAAATGCTGACTAGGATAAAGAACAAATTTAGGATCACCTGTGATGTTAGCGCACCATCCAGAAATAGCTGTTGTTTTTATTTTGATATATTTTCGTTCAGTCCTTTTTTTCTGGTACCACGCTATTTATGTTTTGCATCTTTTTGTTAGCTTAGTATTATACCATAAGCATTTAAAAATATTATTTAAAAAACAATTTTAATGGCCTCATTAAGCATCTGCCATGATGGTTGTACCAACTGCTATTACCACAGTGCTGTGTTCTGAAGGTTCCTGTTTTCCCTCAACATCACCAACATCAATGTATTTATTTGACTTTTCTTACCTTTGCCATTTTTACAAGTGAAAAATAATGCTTTATGATAGTTTTAATTTATAGAATAGTATTTTCCACATTTCTTCGATCTCTTATTTGAGCGAGGTTGATTTTCTTTTCATTGTAAAACATTCATTCACCATATATATTTAATATTCTTGGCTTTTTTTTTTTCCTGCCGGGTTGCTGGTATTCTTTTCATTATTCTATAGAAGCTCTTCACATATTAAGGAAGTCAGATCATTTTCAGTGACAGGAATTGCAATAGTGTTTGAGGGATTGGGCTTGTCTTGTATGCCTCCAAAGGTAAACTTTTGAATACAAAGCATAGATAACAAAATAGAAGGAAGAACTTTGTAACAATTAGTTATGCAAAGATAGAGTAACTAATATAAGCATGCACTGCAGCAACATAAGCGTGTACTGAATGGTCACATACTTGATGTGTTGTCAGGATCAAGGTCCTCAAAATAGTGATGTGCTGGAGCTCACATTTATTTATTTTTTAATAAAAAAGAAATTTTACTAACACATGAGTATAAAATGTAACTAATATACATATTTTGAGCGCACACTCACATTTATTTTAACTGGTATGATTGAAGAAATGTGGAAAATATTATTCTATAAAATTCTCATTATCTCAGGTGTGACCCATGAACCAGCAGTGTTATCATTTGTAGCCTCAGTCTCCACTTCAGAGCTCTGAGTCAGAATCTACATTCCTACATCATCAAATGATTGATATACACATTACAATTTGAGAAATGCTGGCCTAGATCTTCCAAGTCAGAAATACGATTCTATAAGTAAGAGAGAGACCCCAATTTTACTGAGTTAATGGCTAATCCATTTTTAAACTTAACTCTTAGGTTTGAATAGCTATATATTTTTTATTAAAAATTTGCCTGAAAATTGAGAAGGCATACTGTAGGGAAGAGGCACAGCTGGTGGTCACAAGACAAAAGGAGAAATGCATTCAGTTTTTCCTACCAGGAGTTTGTTTTCTGGGGAGGATTGTTTTTCAAAAGGCCTGAGTGACGGTAAAGGGTGAAATAGTTTTGCATTTACCCTGTTTCTGGTCAGGCCTGATATTGTGATTTGTTTAGGGCAACTTTAGTTATCAGAAACAAAGAACAATCAGAGACATGGGAAAGTCCTGCTAAAGTTTAGCTCAAAAAAGGAGGTACTTACAGATCAGACTCCGTTGATGAACCTCTCACCTACCCTAGGAAGAAACATGTCTTGTGCCTTTTAAAATCATCCTTAAATGATAGCCTCTGGAGTTTTCAGGTTTTAGCACTGAAAGGCTCCTGTCCCCAGGAACCTCTCATTCCTTAGCAAACTGAGATGATTGGTCACTCCTGTTTAATTAAGCTTAAGAACGATCAGGAGAAAACCATCCTGCCTGCTTTTCAGGGATATTTTAGGATGACCTTGTCTACTGTGTTCTCAATTAGGCTGAGAAGTGTTTTTAAAGTGTTTTCACTACAAGCCTCAGCAAGTTCTTTGATTTTGTTCACGAGAACAAAACCACCTTGTTTCCAAGGGTGTGCCCATCAGAAAAGCCACGCTCATATTTACTGGTTGGTAGCCGACAGTGTTTGCATGCAATGCCTGAACAATACCCAGGAGAGGAAGGGAAAGGTCCTGATGATTCACACCTAAAACTTATGACCGGATTCAAACCTCCCCCCTCCCACATAGCCTGTATTTTTTTCTAGCTTGCTGTGCACCACTTTCAAAAGCAAACTCTACCATCAAGGCTGAAAAAAAAGACTTGATTAAATTCAACATCCATTTTGGAAAACTGGGGAAGGATACTTTTTCAATATCATAAAGACTATTGTTCAGGGAGCATCTTTTGTTATATTTAACACTGAGATATTAATTATATTCCTATTAATATGAAAAAGAAGACAAGACTGTCTACCAGTACCATCACAGTTTAATATGGTTCTGGAAACTCTGAAGCTGTTAATAAGTAAGAGTTACAGTGTTGGAAAGGAGGAGAAAAATTATTTGTAGGTAATAAAATAATAATAAAACTCACAGTGGCTTAATGTGGTTTTGGTTGGTGATATGGTTGGAGGAGGAAGGAAGGCTCAGGATTTGCCCTGAAGTTGTGATTACAGCGAAGCACACAAATCTTAGCATATATATTCATTTGGCATGATTTGACAGTGAAGGTAACAGATATAAGAAGGAAGCTGGCTGGGCACGGTGGCTCACGCCTGTAATCCCAACACTTTGGGAGACCGAGGCGGGCGGATCACGAGGTCAGGAGATCGAGACCATCCTACCTAACACGGTGAGACCCCCCCCCCCTACTAAATATACAAAAAATTAGCTGGGCGAGGTGGCGGGCGCGTGTAGTCCCAGCTACTCGGGAGGCTGAGGCAGGAGAATGGCGTGAACCCGGGAGGCGGAGCTTGCAGTGAGCTGAGATCCGGCCACTGCACTCCAGCCTGGGCGGCAGAGCGAGACTCCGTCTCAAAAAAAAAAAGAAGGAAGCTAAAGCCACCTCTACTCTCAAGACACCCCTTGGCACCACTGTACTAAGAATGTCAACCAAAACCTATTAGTAAATGGCTGGATATAAAATAAGTATGTAAAAATCAATAATTCTCCTGCTTAAAAGCAATAATCAGATGTAATGGGGAGGTGTTAAAACGAACTAAATATGACCTGAGAAGGACTCTGTATTTCTATATTTGAGTCCTTGTGGAGGCACCGTAACCTAAGTTAATAGGTAGACAAGATTGAAAACCTAACTTAAGAGTATGTGCCTGTAACAATAGCTGGGTCTTGGCTGATCCCAGCAGCCATACTTCAACCACTCATATACTGCTGAGTGTTCAAACAAGGCAAACGCTTGTTTAAACCAATCCAGCTGTTTCTGTACCTCACTTCAGATTTCTGTACGTCACTTTCCTTTTGTTGTCTATACATTTGTTCTGACCACGTGGCATCCCTGGAGTCTCTCTGAATCTGCTGTGATTCTGGGGGCTGCCAGATCTGCTAATCATTTATTTTTCTTGGTCCATTAAACTCTGTTAAATTTAATTTGTCCAAAGTTTTCTTTTAACAGGGGAAGGCATCGTACTCATAATGGCCGTAAGAACCCAATATAATTCCCTAGAAAAAAGTTATTCTCCTTTAACCCAGTAATCCTACTTCTATTAATCTATTTCTGGGAAAAATCCAAAGTAAGAAGAAAGGCTTATTAACAAATGTTTATTCTAGTACAATTTTTAAAAAATAAAAAAGAGAGGCTGGGCACGGTGGCTCACGCCTGTAATCCCAGCACTTTGGGAGGCCGAGGTGGGCGGATCATGAGGTCAGGAGTTCGAGACCAGCCTGGCCAACATAGTGAAACCCCCGTCTCTACTAAAAATACAAAAATTAGCTGGGCGTGGTGGCAGGCGCCTGTAATCTCAGTTACTTGGGAGGCTGAGGCAGGAGAATCGTTTGAACCCGGGAGGTGGAGGTTGCAGTGAGCTGAGATTGCGCCATTGCACTCCACCCTGGGCAACAAGCAAGACTCTGTCTCAAAAATAAATAAATAAAAAATAAAAAATGAATTATTCAAAATAGTAGAGGAATAATTACATATCTAGAAATTATCTACAAGAAAATTATATATTTGAAAGATGGAATGTTATGCAGCATTATCTATAAAGACAAATATTGTAGCCAATTTAAATATTCATCAATCATAAACTGTTTAGATTGTTTTTTCTTAACCAGCACAACTAGTGACTTTTTGGGTGCATAATTCTTTGCTATGGGGGGCTGTTCAATGCATTGCAGGATGTTTAGCAGCGTCCTTGGCCTCTACCCCCTCGGTGCCAATTGCATCTGCCTACACCTAGTTGTGACAATAAAAAAAGTCTCCAGACATTGTCAACTGTCCTCTGGGGGTGTGAGAGAGGGCAAAATCACCCCTGGCTGAGAACCAGTAGTTTAAATACATGTGTCCAATAGCATGGCTTACAGTCATTAAGGAGAATGACATGGCTTGATAGTCCTAATATAGAGCAATCTTGATGATATTTGGAAAGTGACAGAGGCAAGGTGCAGAATTCTTGTGGCATAGTGTAGCATTTATATAAAAAGCAAAAACTATGCCTTTTTTCTTTTTTAAATGACTTATTACCAAGTTTATTGTGAGGAAGATGGATTATTATAATAAATGATTATTTCTACAGACTACCCTGATGCAAATCAAATAAAATTACAAAATACATGTTATAGTACCCAAAGAAGATGGTGTTTAGAGAGAAAATGAACACATCATAACAGGTACAAATATGTATTTACAAAGCTTTTTAAAAAGTAGTGGTTTATATTATATTTATAGGATTGTACAGCCATCACTGCTGATTCCAGAACACTTTCATCTGCCCAGAAAGTAAACCTGAACTCATTATCAGTCTTTTCTCATTCTTCCTTCCTCCAGCTCCTAGGAACCACACTTTCTGTCTCTACTTATTTGTCTATTCTATTTCATATAAAAGGAATCATATGGTATGTGGCCTTTTGTGTTTGGTCTCTTTCACTTAGCATAATGTTTTCAAGGTTCATTCAGTTTGTAGCATATATATATTTTTATATGCCTGACTAATATTCTGTTGTATAGATATTCTATTGTATGGATAGACCACATTTTGTTATCCAATCATCCACTGGTGGACACTTGAGTTGTTTCCATTTACACCTTTATTCATGGACTTGCCTGGATTATCTCTGAAAGGACCCTCAAGAAACTCATATTGTGACCTCTAGGGAAGGTTAGTGGGTGACAAGGGAAAGTTGTGGACAAGATTATTGGTTTTCACTGAACCCTTTTTTTCTCTTTGTACCTTTAGAATGTTTAGTTGTATTTGTTATTTAAGACATTCATGTTTTCAAAATTCCTTCTTCACACACCAGCCATTCAGATATTTAAAGATAAACTGTGCCCTTATGGTTAGTGAAGGTCCTGATGATCACTTGTTCTCCAGGAACTCTTGCTGAGGCCTCCCTCTCCAGATAAAGTGAACCTTACTTGTGTTCTATTCCTGTCAACCAGATAAGCTAATAATATACGCCAATGTGTAGTGGGGATGAGGACTTTCTCTGGAAAACATTTGTGCACCATTAGAGGGGCCCATGAGATTTAAGAGTGCCTTAAATCAAAAACATAACTTTCTCCTCCACAACACGTTCCCTAGCTGAAAGGAAATTAAAATAGTGAGTGCACTCATGAGTTTAGAAGTGGAGGCAGAGGACTTTCAATTTGCATGAAAGTTAGAAAATAATTAAGGAGGAACAAGATGAGTATAGTTGAAGAAGCTTCATGTTTTGAGGCAGAAGCTATCCCTTCTAACAGAAGGATCTGGGAGGGCTTCAGGGAAAATTTGGCCATTTAGTAAGGCCCTAACCAATAAGTAAGATTTGACTCTCTGGATAGTGGAGGTAGAGTGAAAGGTGCAGTATGGGATATAGTGGAAACAGTGAGTCGTCTAATTGGGCTTACAAATGGGATGTGGAAGGATGGGAGGTGGAAGAGTATTATAGGGTCTAAAATTTTAGGTTGGGCCATTATTGGAGAAGGACTTCAAAGCCCAAGCTTGATCTCTAGCTATGGATGAATGAACAATATTTCACATCCTGAAACTGTCAACTTAACACAATTATGTTAAAATAAAACCATCTTTAGCCTAAAAGTTCTGCTTTTTGTGGAGTGCTGTCTATGTCAGTGGTTCTCAACTGGAGGTGATTTGTCCATCTGGGTCATATGGCAATTTCTACACTTGATCTTAGCCAAAAGCCTGAGAAGCGACTCATTTGTTAATTTCTGCAGTCGTTGCTGAGTGTTACAACTGGGGAGTGCTACTGCCATCTAGTGGGCAGAGGCCAGGGATGCTGCCAAACCTCCTGCAGTGCACAGGACAGTTCCCACAGCAAAGAACTAAAGCCTGGTCTGTCTTAACAACGTAGGTCACATGAGGGAGAGTAGAAATTTAACTGAAATATTCTTTGAAAGTAGTCCAAATAAATTCCCAACAAATTTCCCTATACACCCCACCCACACCACATTGCAATTACAAACAAAAACCATTCATGTCTTAAAGGCTACATTCCAAGAGTTTTTAAGTAGAAAAATTGAGTGTTGTGGGGGTGGGGGGCTGGGGGTACCGGGCACGGTGGCTCACGCTTGTAATCTCAGCACTTTTGGAGGCCGAGGCGGGTGGCTCACCTGAGGTCAGGAGTTCAAACCAGCCTGGCCAACATGGTGAAACCCCGTCTCTACTAAAAAATACAAGAAGTTAGCTGGGCGTGGTGGTGAGCGCCTGTAATCCCAGGAGACTCGCTCAAACCCAGGAGGTGGAGGTTGCAGTGAGCTGAGATCACGCCTTTGCACTCCAACCTGGGCAACAAGAGTTAAACTCTGTCTCAAAAAAAAAAAAAGAAAGAAAAAGAGAGAAAAAAGAAAAATTGAGTGGGGGGAAATGTAATAAAGACTATAAGCCAATCGTTAAAACATTATTTTATGTCATCAAAAATAAAGCTTTTCAAGTGAAACGAGAAATAAGTCCAAAATAAATTTACATAGATCATTATGTGATAAAAAGCTTCATGCAAATCGTCCACATCATTAACAAAGCTACTTCAGAGACATCCAATCAATAGACTCTTAGAATCACAGGCCTGACTACATGGGATTAAACTTGAAGGAAATTTGCCATGCAATAGTATTAACTGCTGATTTATGAGAAGCTTCATATGTTGATACATTACCTGTAAGCCTCACAACAACCTTGAAAAGTAAGAATTGTTATCCCCCCATTTTACAGATGAGGAAACTAAGGTTCAGGGAGGCGGTGACTTGTGAAATTCACACAGGCCATACAGAGCAAGATTTGGTGGGCCCATATGATCCCAGGCCCACATTTGTCCACTCTATTTTGCCACCACTCTTTCTGGAACAAAGTTCCCTCTCTATATATCTGATATTTTCTCAATACTTTGGCACATTCAGATGATTAAAAGATTTTTAATACCATTAGAAATGAGATTGTACAGGTGACATAGATCATAAAACTATGAATAAACGCCCCATACTCCTTCTGCCACTCACTTACTGTGGGACCTATGATTTCATGGTCCAGGGATCTGAATTTTCCTACCTGTAAGTGCAAAATAGTGCTCTCACTTGTCCTCTGAACTTCCAGTATAATGAGAAAATGGATTAGGTTGATTGTACCTGGCTATTTAAGGACAATCATTTACCTTGCTTCTTACAGCTGCAACATTGTTCATGATGTGGTGGTAACATGATAATAAATTCATGTTTTAGTTGCTTATAACTTACTACAACCTAATTTTTCCCTCTTTCCATATACATTTTCTTCCCACCCCACTTTAATTTTTTCCCCCAAATTTCATCTTTTTAAGAGTCACCTGGGAGGATTCTTCCTCCACAAATTATTCCCTCATTCCTCTGGATTCTTTGTCACAATCAATCTTTCCTCTAGATTCGCTTGTACTTCTCTTTAGCTTTTATTTCTCTTGTCTGCATATTTTAGTGGTTTATCTTCTGCTAGAGTGGTAGCTCCCTGAAGGTATGGAAGCAATGACCACTGTGTTCCTTCTAGGTAATTCCTGACTTCCTGTTTGTGAGTTTGTAATGACATTTTATCTTGGGTGGGCCAGAACGAAAGAAAGAAAAAGAAAGGGGAGGGAGGAATGATTAGCAAAGTAGTGGGCCTTTCCTGGAGATACATTTATTTTATTTAAAAGATTGTTCTTTATTCAGATATTGCTATTCTTCCTTGTTTTGGTTGTTAGAATGGCCTTTCTTTTATAAAATGATGACCATAGTAGATAATTTTTACCTTTCACAATCTGAATTTAAAAGTTGGCACCACCACCCACCATTGAGGAGCATTGTATAAAATACTTCACCAGTAGTCTTCACAATTATCAAGCTCATGAAAAACGAGGAAAGAGTGAGAAACTGTCACAGATGGAAGAAACCAAGGAGACATGATGACATGGATCCTGGACCAAAAATGGATATTCATAGAAAAACTGGTGAAAACCACATAAATGATATACTTTAGTTAATGGCAATGTATCAATGTTGGTTTCTTAGTCTTGGCAAATGTTCTGAGGTTATGCAATATGTTAATGGCAGGAGAAGCTGGGTGGACTCTCCATACTATCTTTACAATTGTTATGTAAACTTAAAAATTATTCCAAAATTTAACTTTTATTTTTAAAAGACTAAGGAAGGCAAAAAATTGGCATCCCTCTGTCAGACCCCTTTATTATAAAATGTTTTATTGCTTCTTGATGTCCAAAATCCTGGGACCTGGGGCCCGATAACATCAAGTACAATGATCACACTCACTAAAAGTTTGAGAAATTATATCTACAGTGAATTGAATCAGGGAGTCATGATAATAATGTGGTCATAAAAATGTGTCAGCTGCTTAATTAAATATAATGAATTTTTAACAAAGTATTAAAAGGAAAATTGACATGAGTCTCTCAAACCTATTCCTCTGTAAGACCCCTGTGAGTCCCAAACCTGCCCAAAACCGTATGTGCAAACAAGTGTATTCAGGCACCTCATTCTTAGGTGTCTGCCTTAGTAACTTTCAACTGGAGACTGTACTGAGCAGAAGAACTTCCCTCTACGCCACAACATAGCTGATCCCTTAATGACTAGGTGGCAACCTGCCACAGTGACACACAGTCTTTAAGCAGAGACGACATACATGTGCCGCAAGACATATTTAGTAATCAGCGGATCTATTGGCAAGACATAGATCTGGTTTGGTGAGGTTTGATTTTAGGAAAAGAAGGAGCACACATCATTTGTGTCAGCAGAGGGCTCTCTTAAGCAACCGTAGTTCTGACTACCCGTTTTCTCCCTTAGGTACAGAGAGAGAACACTTTTGTACGTGGATATTTGGGTAGTCATAGAAGTTAGCAAACCATTCCCTTCAGGCCCCTTCAGTATAACGTGGGAATTAAAACAATGGAAATGAACATCTTGAGCACCATTTTGCCAGATGTAGGTGGTGCCAGTTAAGAAGTTGGGCTGCTGATTACATGGAGACCCAGGCGTAGCTTGTCTGAAGAGATATCCCAAAACATTTATTCCTGATCTGAGTTTGAATGAAAAGGGACATTCCTGGTCCTGGGGTTCTAGAAGCAGCTGGAAGTTTCGCAGGGAGTTTGTAATTCAGCTCTCTTGAGTAGTTAGGTTTGGGAATATGATTATCATAGAACCCTGATGTCTGTGTCAGAAATGTTAATCAGAGTGAAAGAAAAAAATAGGTTTGGGAGACTTGAGAATGGGAACAACATAAAAAAATAAGAGACAAATAAGTCAGTTGTTCTTCTCTTTGTAGTTAGATGTTAGGTAGAACTCTTTGATATCCACACCAAAGAAGGATTTCATGATCGCCTCATCTCAGGATCCTGTAGCTTTGGGATCGTCCATAAACCTCCTCCCTTCACTCAGAAATCATGAGGCCTATTTTCAGCTTTGTGTATATTAGCAGTAGAACGCTTTCTTTGCCTGAAATAGCCAGTTTGCCTGAAGCCACTGAAGTTGGCAAAGTCCTCTTGTTACCTGTGTGAAATCCTTGCAGTTCTGGCTCCTACTGCAATTGTCATGGGATTTCTCCTCTGAAACAAGCCCTGTGCTCCCAGCATGTACGTTACTGGCAATATGCCGTCAGCATTTGTGAGGCAGCATGGGGGTGGGGGAGTGAAAGTAGTTTTATTCTCAGGGACAGAAAATGTTGGTTTAGATCCTTGTTCTGCTATTATTAACTGTAACCTTAATCTCACTAAGCCACGATGTTTTCATCAATAATGTATAGGTGATCGCATATTTCCAGGATCAGATGCTTTGTAAATGCTGAAATGCTATGCAAATATAAGATGCTATTCATCCATCCATCCATCTATTGATTGATCAATTCATTCCTTAATTGAACAAATCTTCAGTGCCAGCTGTATGCTAGGCACCATTGTAGCTAAGTTAAAGAAGTAAGTTAAAAAAGTCCCTGCCTTCATGGGGCTTACATTCTCTTAATGAAGATGGACAATAAATGAATAACAAATAATTACATAATATAGTGTCCCACAGTGAAAAAGCTAGGAAGAAGAAACAAACCATGGTAGGAGGATAAAGAATTGGTTGATAAATTAGACCAGATGGGCTGGTTGGAGATGGCCTTTCTTAGGCAGTAACATTTGAACAGAGGCTTGAGTGACGCGAGGAGGTGAACTGTGAGACTATTGGAGGGGGTGGGGGGAACTATTCCAAGAAGGATGAAGGAAGATCCACGAATGGGATCTCTGCCCCACGGAGCTGTGGTGGCTGTGCCAACTCTAGAACTTACTCATCACCTGTTATGGGCCAGGTGCTTTGCACACATTACTCACTTACTGCTTACCACACTCGGAGACCTCACCTCCCAGGTCTATTCTGTACATGAGGAGACTGAGCCTCCAAGAAGTGAAGGGAGTTCACCCTGCATACCAAACCGGGTAAATGGCAAACCCGAGGTTTGCACCAGAGCCACAAAGCCCGAGTAGTTTTTGGAGACAGGGCCACACCTGCAGGGGGCAGAGTGGCGGGAGTCTCTGAAGCACTGGTGCTTCTGCAGGGTAGTGGCAGGGACATGTAAGGCAGGACCTGGTAGAGCTTTAAAATACTTGGGTTTGTCCACTGGCTGAATACTTGAACTGTGTTGGTTATCTTTTCCTTTTTGTTAAAGCCACCTTTTGGAACTTGTGACGGTGCGTATGCGGGGTTGGGATTGGGTGAGTCAATTTAGTGGGGTGATTTTCCAGGTTTCTACTCATGTCATGAAAACATTTTTATAAAATAACTTGAGTCCTTAATTGTATGGATTCAAATATCCTTGAAGACCAGTTAGCAGCTTCTATTATGCAATATGTTCCTTGCTGGCATCTCTCATCAGCCATGACCTCAACTCGTGTTTTGTTTTGTTTTTCTCTTTTTCCTACCAAGCCACTAGTAGACAAAAAAAAAAAAAAAAAAAGCCACTATTTTAAAGCAAATGGAAATTAAAGGAAACCATAGTTTTCCCTATAATATAAACATTTAACGAAGAGGTCTTGCATCTTATTCCCAAACACTGAATGAGGTACTCAGACTCTGCCTTCTAAATACCAGCCAGAAAGAGCAAACTATATTCTCCCTTGCTTTGTAATTCTTCAGAATTAATGTATAGCTCTTTGAGGTGCACCTTTCCTAAACTTCATATGGCAAGTGACACTCTTCTTTCATCCCTATTGTGTGTTTTGTCCTTCTGCCCCCTAACACAAACACACAAGGAAACAAGAACTGACAAGGAAGCAAAAAATATTTAGTAAAGACCCACGGAAAGAATTAGAAGGAGGAAAAGAGGAAGCGGGACCAAGAAGCACATCAAGTGCTTTAAGAAAACACCTGTTTCAGATTACAAATTTCTTACTTAATTACACACATGCAACTCTTGAGTTTAAACATAACACTCACAATTCGTCAGCCACCCACGGCAATTCTCCAGGTGTTTGTGATTATGTAATACCCTAAAAAATCATCTGGATTGTGTCAACTCTCAGAAGTACTGCTTCAGTTTTTTAAAAAATCCTCTACAGACATTAATTTATATGTAAAGTCTCAGTCTAGCATTTACACTACTTAGCAAAAAACAAACAAACAAACAAACAAATAAAAGGTTATAATAAGCAAAAGGTCAGTGGTTTCCTTGGTTTCTGATTTTTTTTCCCAAAGACTGAAAGTATGTTTTTTGCTTTAAGTAGTAAAAGGTAGGCATTTTGTATTCAATAAAACTTCATTGACCAGACTTCTCTAATTCAGATTTTATGATATTTAGGATAGGAGCAACGAGGTTTAATTGTATCACCAGGGAAAGGAACATCCACACTGCAAAAGTAGAGGAAAGGGGGGATAACTGTTTCCTGAATCTTTTTAGAAAAGTGTTGAAATTGCTTCCTAAAATCAAATTTGGAAAAAAAAATCTTGATGTCCACTTAGATTTTCATCCTTAAATGAGTCATACGCACCACAATTTACTTTTTAAAGTTGCTTGACATATTTTTAGATGGTTAGCAACCTGAAAGCCCTTAGGCTTGGATAATTGAAAAATATTTGGGGATGGAAAAGAATATGATTTGAAAGGGACTCCTTTGAGAGCCCAAAAGGGAGCTTCAGCCCAAACAGAATGGAGATTGCCTTTCTCATGCAATTATTTTAATTAAAAATGCATGTGCAGCAGGAAAAGCAAAGCAATTCTAGACACCACCCCTTGTAGTTTGGCTGATGGTTTGAAATCTGGAAGCTTTTGTTTGTCCCCTTAAATTTGTAAGCTTTGTATTAGATCCTAAATGCTTTGTTTCTATTCTGACATAAACGCTGTCTATAAGAAATGCAGGTCTTCCCACACAGTAGCACATGTTAAAGTCGGAGCTGCATTGTCCTACATGTAATGTGGAGTTACCCTTCTGATTCTCAGTGTTTCCCCTTGTGTCTCACTGCCTTTCTATCCAGCTCCAGTTCACTTAAGCAGGGAACAAGATATTCATCAGCATCTATGTAAAATAAACTATACCACTTACTTTCATCCACTGATTAGTGGCAGCATCTTTGTTTTTTCCAAAATAAAAATGTTGCTTTCATTGTATAAAAGCCAATTAATTATTACAGAAAATTCAAACTATCAGAAAAATGGAAAGAAACATATCTGAAATTCTACTATCTGGAGATGACCACTGTTCACACTGTGATGTGTGTTCATCCAGGCACCGCCATCCATACTAACACAACTGGATAGTTTTATTTAAATGAGTCCATTTAAATACATTGTTTTATTTGTCCCCTTTAAATAGAATTGCTGTTCTGTAACCTGCTTTTTCAATTAAATAATATTTCATTTTTTTCCGTGTCAATAAATAAAGATCTATATCACTTTTTAACAATTGCATAGTATTCTCTTATATGGCTACACTGTAATTTAGTTGTGTTACTTATTAACCTATCATCCAGAATGTCCCTGTCTTTTGCTATTACAGTAAATATTGCAGAGAATAGAATTGTGCAGAAAATCTTGTATTTTTTTGTCTCCTTTGATTTAAATCTCAGAAGTGTACTATTTGCATTTAAATCCTTCATCTCTTTGGAACATGTTTTTGTATGTAGTAGGGGATTACTGTCTTTTCATATGGTCATTTGTTCCAACATCGTTCACTGGGAAATACATCCTTGCCCCACTGATTTGAAATTGCTACTCTCATATATTAATTTCGCATACAAATGGGTCTCTTCTATCCCTGTGCCAATGTCGCATTGTTGCCATTACTATAGCAAGTTCCCAGATGGGGGTTTTAGACTTCAAACCTAGAACCTCTAATTTTTGTAGCCATCTGCCTATGGCCTGCTGGGGTAAAGGCCCTGCCTAGGCTATTCTGTTCACAGTATACCTCAATGATATTGTTCTGCAGGATGAAACGTGGAGAGTCCTTGTGTCAGCCAGCCCTGATTTGCACTGTATTACGTGCTCTATAAATATTTTGATTCAGGAACTGGCATCCAGTAAAGTTAGTTCAGGAAGAGGTGAATTTATTATAAATCTGCAATATAAAACGTCAACAACATGACAGTAGCAAGGCTTTTATGGCTTTTAGTTTAGGTATTAGGAGGCATTATAAATACTAACTTGTTCTCCCAGCCTGAATTCTCAACCAATTGAGAAGATGAAGGAGTAAGAAAGATGGCAGACAAAAATACCTTTATTTCGGATAAAGCTGATATTGGAGAAGGTAACTTATATCTGCAGGCAGGTGGGCCTCTGAATACTGCACCTGGAAATAAGGCAGACTTACTCAGATCTCACCAGCTGTGCTAGACCCCTGTTGGCTACCACCACAGGTGCTAGTCACTCTCACGGAGACAGAGAGAGAAAGAGGGCACTTGCTTTCTGTGGGTGGGCTCACTGTCAAGAGGAGGAAGAGAGGAGTGGACTTGGCTCTACAAACTCAATTTCTACTTTCAAATCTACCAGTCCTACTTACTGTATATCTTCCTCATGAGAATATAAGCTTCATGAAGACAATTACCGTATCTGTCTTCTCCACTTTTTTATCTCCCAACACAGTACCTACAACATTATAGGACTTCAGTGAGCATTTGTTCAATGAATGTTGTTGGTGCACTTACCTTCTCAATATATTATTTTAAAATTATTGTATCATAGCTTTTATATATTTGAATGGATATCTTATGATTATGTCAAATATACAAATGTGTAGGGTAGAATAATAACCATTGCCGTTTATGATTTTTTAAAACAACCTTTTGAATTTTCATATAAAAAAAGACTAGTTAGGTCTACTTTTTATGCCTTAGGATAAAGCAAAAACATAGACTACAAAAACAATCTGGCTTTGACATATTCGATGAGTGCTTGTATAGAGGAGGAAATAACAATTTTGTTTGTGTAAAACAGCAACATCTGATGTATGTGCTGAGAACTTCATAAATATTTTCTCTTCTCTTGCCTCCTGGGCATTTTTTGTTTTTCTTTCTTCTTTAAATCTTATAGTATTTCCACTCTGTTGTTTATTGTGGATTTAGGGATTTGTTGGTAAAAAGCATTGCTTATTCTTTTTAAGTACTGATTTAAATTGGTTTATTTGGTTGAATATATTTGAGTGAAAATTAGGTCTGGCTACATAATTACAAAATATGTTGGGATTTTAGTCAGAGACTACATTTTCTGGTTCACTCATTTAATAATAGTTAATAAAATTTTGAAGTAAAGTATCCAAGATTAAGAAGGATAAACACATTAAGTTTTAAAGAAAACATTGAGATAGCTAATATACAAAAATTCATCCAGTAATGATAATGTAAATGTTAGAACTTGTCGCCCTTAAGCTTAAGTTGGGGAGCCACATGTGTTTTGCAGATAAACATGGTTTTGCACATGCCTGTCAGAACTGTTTAGGCTGATTGGTATTTCTTGAAGGAGTTACAGATAAATTTCCCAAATGCATACAAAATGGATGTCGAATCCAAATAGATTATACAAAAAGAGCGCATGTCCTGACACACAACATTTTACGCTTTAAGTGCTAAATTATATATTTCAAATAACAATGTTACCATGTTCCCGAGGTAATTTTAAATTCTTACTAATTATTTGATATCTTTTAATCTTTATTTGCTAGAGTAATCACAATAGCCTTAAAATGAGAAGTTTAGAGTTGCTTGATTTTTCCCTTTAGTAGAATACTGAAATAAGAAGGGTTTAATTTTCTTCTGCTTTTTAGAGTTGATGCGATTCTTGTTCTACCAAAAGGTACTGTGATTGCAGAAAGTCCTGGGAAGGTTTTTCTATGTACACAAAATGCCTACCATAGTTGACTACTGCTTTTCAAATTCATTCTATCTAAATCTGTGCTATCAAATGGAATTTTCTGTAAAGATGGAAATGTTCTATAATCTGCACTATCCAATATGATAGCCATTAGCCGGATGGGGCTTTTGAGCACCCAAAATGTGGCAGGTGCACCTGAGGTGCTGAATTTTAAATTAATTTTTTTAAATTTTTGTTTTTGTTTTGTTTTGTTTTGTTTTGAGATGAAGTCTCACTCTTGTTGCCCAGGCTGGAGTGCAATGGTATGGTCTCGGCTCACTGCAACCTCTGCCTCCCGAGTTGAAGTGATTCTCCTGCCTCAGCCTCCCCAGTAGCTGGGATTACAGGCGCCTGCCACCACACCCGGCTAATTTTTTTGTAGTTTTAGTAGAGACGGGCTTTCACCGTGTTATCCAGGCTGGTCTTGAACTCCTAACCTCAGGCGATCGGCCCATCTTGGCCTCCCAAAGTGCTGGAATTACAGGCGTGAGCCACCACACCCAGCCAATTTTATTTAATTTTAATTAATTTAAATTTAAATAGCTACGTGTTGCTAGTGGCTACTCTATTGGGCAGCATAGAATTTCTTTCCACTTTTAGATTTAGTATAGACATGTCCCTGGAAAAGTTGACTTTAATTTATATGAATTCATTTAACGTATTTTAGAAACATTTATTGAGCACCTAGCGAGTTTGTGTGCTTGGTGTCAGAAATACGTTTCCTTTGGATTTCCTGAGGCAGCTTTTTGGCGAAGGTGTGGAGACCTCACATATGTCATCCCACACACCTGTGTGAACAAGCCTTGGTAACAGGGACCCTGCTGGTTCAACAGGAGCTGTCTCTCTTTCACCCTGATCTCCAGGGCCCACCATGCCAGGGCCATCATCTGCTGGGCTGAAGGGGTGAGTGGTGGCTCTTTGCACTCAGCTGTGAGCTCTGGCAGGTTCAGGGATGCATCTGCCAGGAGGAAGGGGCACCTAGGTGGAATTCTCTCAAAGACATTTTATGGCTAATGTGGCCCGGTCACAGAGATTCTTTCTCTCAGTTTACTCCACTTAGTTGCTCCTGACACTTTTCTCAACAAATTTTCTGTGGAAAAAGCAAACACATCTTCACAGCTACCCAATACCTACTTTTTCTTTTTCCTTTTTTTTTGAGCTTTATTGAGGTATGGTTGACAAATAAAAATTGTTTATATTCAAGGTGTACAATGTGATGATTTGATGTATGTATACATTGTGGAATGATTACCACAATCAAGCTAAGGTATCCATTACCTCACATAGTTACCTATTTTTATGGTGAGAGCACAGAGGATTACTCTCTTAGGAAATTTTAAGTTTACAATACTTACTATTAATTCCAGTCACTATGCTGTGATTTAGGTCTTCAGAACATATTCATCTTGTCACCGCAAGTTTGTACCCTTTACTCAACATCTTCCCATGTTCCTACGTCCTGACCCCTGGTAGCTATCCTTCTACTCTGTTTATGTGAGATCATGCAGTATTTGTCCCTCTGTGTCTAGCTTATTTCGCTTAGCATAATATCCTCCAGGTTCATCCGTGTTGCTGAAAATTGCAACATTTCCTTCTTTTTTAAGGCTTAATAGTACTCCATTGTGTATATATATCACATTATCTAGTTATTGGTCAACAGATACTCTAGTTATTTCCATATCTTGGCTATTACGAATAATGCTGCAATGAACATGGGAGTATAAAACAACTCTTTGAGATAGTGATTTTATTTTGTTTGGATATATACCCAGGATGAGATTGCTGTGTTGCATAGGAATTCTATTTTTCATCTTTTGAAGAACCTCCATATTCTTTTCTATAATGTCTATACTAATTTACCATCCCACCAGCAATGTATAAGGATTCCCTTTTCTCCACACCCTCACCAACACTTGTTTTCTTTTGACCTTTTGTTAACAGCTGTCCTAACAGAGGTGAGATAACGTCTCATTGTAGCTTTCATTTGCATTTTTTCTGATGATGTTGACTACCTTTTCATATACCTGTTGGCCATTTGTATGTCTTCCTTGGAAAAGTGTCTATTCAAGTCATTTGCCTATTTTTTTTTTTTAAATGAAAAGGCAGCTCACAGAATGGGAGAAAATGTTTGCAAACCATATTATCCAATAAGGGATTAAGGTCCAAAATATACAAGGAACTCATACAAGTCAGTGGGAATAATTTAATAATAACCCAATTTAAAAATAGGCAAAGGATCTACTTTTTTTCCTGTTTGTTTTTCAAAGGTATCCTACCTCCTGGAAGGGGGCAGCATGGCCCATGAAGACTTCTGTGGACACACTGGTCAAATGAACCCAGGAGATTTGCAGGTATGGCCAAGGACAAGGAATTGCTGGTGGTTTAGTAGTTTTTGAGTGCACATGCTTGATCCTGCCCACTTCCAGTACATTCACCCTTTCCACACTCTCTCTGTTATATTCTTGACTTCTCCCTTTCTACAGATTCTTTTACTCAGCCTGGAAACCACACAGGTCTCTTATATTCTTCTTTCACACTTTCCTTGACCCCTCCATCACTTTTTAGTCCCCAC
Source organism: Mandrillus leucophaeus (assembly GCF_000951045.1). Classification (NCBI taxonomy): domain Eukaryota; kingdom Metazoa; phylum Chordata; class Mammalia; order Primates; family Cercopithecidae; genus Mandrillus; species Mandrillus leucophaeus. The sequence continues at coordinate 2,439,450 of NW_012105254.1, forward strand.
CTAGTCTTTTTCTTACATTTCTCAAATGTTAGACCTAAAACCATAAAAACCCTAGAAGAAAACCTAGGCAATATCATTCAGGACATAGGCATGGGCAAGGACTTCATGTCTAAAACACCAAAAGCAATGGCAACAAAAGCCAAAATTGACAAATGGGATCTAATTAAACTAAAGAGCCTCTGCACAGCAAAAGAAACTACCATCAGAGTGAACAGGCAACCTACAGAATGGGAGAAAATTTTTGCAATCTACTCATCTGACAAAGGGCTAATATCCAGAACCTACAAAGAATGCAAACAAATTTACAAGGAAAAAAAACAAACAACCCCATCAAAAAGTGGGCAAAGGATATGAACAGACATTTCTCAAAAAAAGACATTCATACAGCCAACAGACACATGAAAAAATGCTCATCATCACTTGCCATCAGAGAAATGCAAATCAAACCACAATGAGATACCATCTCACACCAGTTAGAATGGCAATCATTAAAAAGTCAGGAAACAACAGGTGCTGGAGAGGATGTGGAGAAATAGGAACACTTTTACACTGTTGGTGGGGCTGTAAACTAGTTCAACCATTGTGGAAAACAGTGTGGCGATTCCTCAAGGATCTAGAACTAGAAATACCATTGGACCCAGCCATCCCATTACCCATTACCATTGGGTACATCCCATTACTGGGGATATACCCAAAGGATTATAAATCATGCTGCTATAAAGACACATGCACACGTATGTTTATTGCAGCACCAACAGCAAAGACTTGGAATTCCAACAGCAAAGACTTGGAATCAACCCAAATGTCCATCAGTGACAGACTGGATTAAGAAAATGTGGCACATATACACCATGGAATACTATGCAGCCATAAAAAAGGATGAGTTCGTGTCCTTTGTAGGGACATGGATGCAGCTGGAAACCATCATTCTTAGCAAACTATCGCAAGAACAGAAAACCAAACACCGCATGTTCTCACTCATAGGTGGGAATTGAACAATGAGATCACTTGGACACAGGAAGGGGAACATCACACACCGGGGTCTTTTGTGGGGAGGGGGAAGGGGGAGGGATGGCATTAGGAGATATACCTAATGTAAATGACGAGTTAATGGGTGCAGCACACCAACATGGCACATGTATACATATGTAACAAACCTGCACGTTGTGCACATGTACCCTAGAACTGAAAGTATAATAATAATAATAATAAAAGTAATCAGGAATGATATCCCAACTTCCTTATCTTTCATTCATTTTGCACTTACTGAAATCAGATTTGGCCTCTCAGTAGCCCCTTCCAAATCTTTACTGAAGCTATTCAGATAATGGTCACTTGTGATGTCCCAATTGCCAAATTCAGTGATTGTTTCAGTCCTCATCTTTCTAGACCACTCTGCTGCATTTGAGATAATGTATTATTTATATTCCAACTCATTTGCAGGGTTAGGTGTTATCATTTAAGACAATGACCTTGAGCCCTCCATCATCCTAGTCTTGTCTGAGATACGTTACAGTTAAAATGCCCCGAAATACTTGGGTCATGTTTGCCAGTTTTGTAAGTCAGAACTCTATACCAGGTACTTTCTGGGATTTTATATATATATGTTTTGAGGGATGATAAATTCACATATTTGAATCATAAGATTTCAATGAAAGTGAAATTTAAAGACAAAACAAAACCAAAGTCATGGCAAAAAGTCAATAGTGACCTCTCACTGGAGCAGAAAACGAAATGAAGACCGCTTACAAAGCTAGATACGATGACTGGAAATGTCCTGTTCATGGAAGTGGTGACTTCCGCCATCTGCACCATGGAGCTGCCTAGCAGCCATACATGTGAGACACTGGTCAACACTTTTTCTACCACTATAACTTCACATTGATTAGGATGATGATTGCATAGTGTCTTTCAGTTTATTCAGAGTTTTCATATGCATGATGTCTTTGTGATAAGTATTATTATTATTATCATTTTGAGACGGCCTCACTCTGTTGCTCAGGCCGTAGTGCAGTGGTGCATTCACGGTTCACTGCAGCCTCGACCTCCCCAGCTCAAGCGATCCTTCCACCTTAGCCTCCCTAGTTGGTGGGACCACAGGTGCAAAACACCACACCTGGCTAATTTTATTTTTTTTGTAGAGATGGGGTCTCATTATGTTGTCCAGGCTGGTCTCAAACTCCTAGGCTCAAGCAATCCACCCGCCTTGGCCTCCCAAAGTGCTTAGGTTACAGGCATGAGCCACTGTGCCCAGCAAAAAGAAGTATAATATTATCCTCATCTCATTTTTAAAAATGAGGAAATGGGGATTTAAAGATGTTTTTAAAAACAGATACCCATGACCTCAGAGCTAGTAAATGATGAGGGTGGAAAGAAAACCCCATTCTCCCCTTCCAGATCCCATATATAGGCCATTTTAAGTAAAGTATTACCAAACTAGCTCATATCTAAAAAGGATAACCACGGCATTGAAAATATAAAGAAATGAACTTTTAAGGGAAAAGGAAAATGCTTAAAAATGGGAAGATGTCTTTGCGGGACACCAATAGCTATCATTAGACAGAAGAAATGCAGCATAAGAAGGTGTTTGGGTATACTTTATACTGCATTAGCGCAGGGTCAACAAATTTTTTCTATAAAGGGCAAATGAGCTTTGGGGGCCATATGGTCTCTGCTGCCGCTACCAGACTCTGTCACTGCAGCGTGAAAGCAGACATAGACCGTATGTTAATGAATGGGTATGACCAGGTGCCAATAAACCTTTACAGAAACAGGTGGCAGGTTAGATTGGGCCCCCAGGCTGTGGTTTGCCAACTCCTACATTAGAAGGTTTAACAAGCCTTTTCAAATGGGAGTAGAGGGAAATCTAGACTTCATAGAAGAAAAAAAATCTTTAAAGTGTGCATTGGCCTCCTTTCAGATCCTTCAACTAATAATGCTCATTCTTGTCTCAGAGTCTTTTTCACATGCTGTTATCTCTCCGTGGAATCCTCTTCCTGTTCCCCTTCCCCTGGCTAATTCTTACTCCTTGTTTGGATCTCAGCCTGAAGATTGCACCCTCAGATAAGCTGCCTTGAACTGAGCAGGACATTTCATGTGCTCACAGAACCCTGCCATTCTTTGAAGTGCCAAGCACAATTATAATGGCAATAATGATGCATGACATTGTTTGTTTAAGGATTATTCCCCCGACGACGGCTGTGTGGAAGATGCTGTTGATGGCCTGCCTCATAGCCCCTTGGCCCAACTGTGAGTTCAGGTGGCGATGGTCCCCATATGTGTACAGCACCATCTCAAGTGCTGCTACTCTGTCTGAGGGCTTTCTCCAGCCCACGTATTGGGCAGACCATATGTGTCAGTGATTTAACACTCCCATGGGAACTCTTGGTCAGTGAAGGATGGGAATTGGAGTCTAAATACCCTAGCTTCCCCTCTTCTCCATGCAACAATTTGAAAGCACATGTATGGTTCCCAGTGGGATTGAATTCCAGATGTCCACAGATGTAACCTTCTCATTAACAACTCTTTTTGGCTTTCTCCCTTGCCTCACTCTTCCCTACTCTCTCACTTGTGCTTTCTGCATCACTTTCCAAATAAACAACCTGCACGTGTCTTTGTCTCAGGAACTTCTGTGGGAGAACTCAAACTAAGATAGGAAATGCATCTATGATGTTCATACCTTCATCTCCAGATTCCAAGATTTAGGCTTTGGGGCTGGTCCCTAATCTGCTGTTAATAAAGATATGAACAAACACTGGAAGAATCTGCACAACAGTGGAGGCAATAATTGTTTCTCCAAGTAGCGAGGGTTCCGTTACTGGAAGTGAGCAAGTACAGACACAAGTTAACCACCCACAGTATAGTGGATACTGGGGACCTCCAAATGTATTTTTAGGCCCACATACTTATCCTCCAATGTCTGGGAACACTGGCTGCTGATGGCTCACAGCTGCTTCCCTCCCTAGGAACTGCCCTGCTTTCTACTTGGGGATGGCCCACAGTCAATGGTTTGCTGATGTGGGGATGTAAAAACTTGGGGTCACATTGTCTCCAGCTGGGACAATTCTGAAGGTTCATCTCAACTCCAGAGCTCCCTGTTGAATTGGCTAAAGCCTCTGTAGTAACTGCATTGCTGGTCGGCTTCTCCCCCTGCCAAATCCTGCTTTTTTCACTTCTTAAGTTGTATCTCCTGAGAACACAGCCCAGTATACTATCTTCCTGCAACTCCCCGTCTTAGAGCTTAATCTAAGACTCAGGGATGTCAAAGACAGGATTCTTCCATTTGTGGGAATTTCAGTTCCGATGTGTTGATTTCAAGTGAGGAAGCACAGGAAGCATTTGCAAAACTGGAAAGGGCCCCAGCAATTGTCACTGATGTTTATTATTCCTCTCAATGCCCAGGGGCTCTGATAGCAGCACCTGTAAGACGCCTCACTGCGTGATGGTGTTTTAATTGTTCCACCTGTAGACTTATTAGGAGCTTGGTTACATTTCCTTCTTGTTGGTTTGGTGTTTGCAGTGGATGACTGCGGGCCGGGGCATTCTGCACGCCGAGATGCCTTGCTCAGAGGAGCCAGCCCATGGCCTACAACTATGGGTTAATTTGAGGAGCTCAGAGAAGATGGTGGAGCCTCAGTACCAGGAACTGAAAAGTGAAGAAATCCCTAAACCCAGTAGGGATGGTGTGACAGTTGCTGTCATTTCTGGAGAAGCTCTGGGAATAAAGGTAAGCCAGTTGTGTCTATCTAACCTGAGGCATGCAGTGACATAAGGCTGGCCCCTTCTGGGTTGTCAGCTCTCACTAAGTTTACCAAAATTCATGTCCCATGGGATGGACTTGAATCATAGGTGTCAGAGTAAGTGCAACCTAAGAAAACTCAGAAATTTTTGCTGCATACAAACCCATAGAGTTAGGAAAATTACAAGAAAGCAAGCTCATATATAGTTTGGTCAAGAGCAATTTTCAAAGTATGTCTTAATGTGTGTGCTGATTTAGCCTAATTCCTTTCACTTGTAGTGCAGCTTTATGCTTTAAATTGTAGCTCCTCAGTACAGCAAGGTTGCTACCTTTAAGAAACAACCAAAAAGCAAGACCAAACTCCCCTTCACAAAGATTTATGTCAATTACTGATGCTTAACTTAGTAATGTAAGGAAAGCACACTACTACATTGCAGAAAGTTTATTTTTAAATTTTAACTTGACAGTTTGTCTAACCCATACATGACATGCCCTGTACATTCTTTTCAACTGGAACTTTATACTCTTTGGGTTTATAGTCTCACCTTTTTGATCGAATAAATCAATTTAGGCTAAAGATTATGGATATATTTGTGGGAGGAAAGGGGTGGGGCAAACGCCATGTTAATTGCACACCAGAACTGCTTCTGGGGAGGATAAGATTCCTCACACCCACCAATTTGAGGTAGTGGCAAGCTGGGTAGTGTACTCTCTGAGGTGGGGTTTCCCAGAAGCAGACCCTGAGATGAAGATTCCCATGCAAGTGACTTTTGAGTAAGTGTTCCTAGGAGAACAGTAAAAGGAATCAGGACAAATTGGGGGAGGAAGTGAAGCAAGGCTGCCATCTCAGGCAAAGTCCTGAAGAGGGTGGCTTTACCTTGATCCTGCAAGGCACTTTGGAGGATCAACGTGCCTCAGAGATGTCCGAGCCCATCCCTGGCAATGGAGCTGGGCTTTCATGCTCCCTTACCCAATGGTCATTAGTTATAGCCATTAACTTTGAGGTGGAGGCACAGAAAGGGTTAAAAGGGATCTGAAGGGATCTGAAGGGATCTGGGAGAAGTCCTGACATCGGATACTACACATGGAACCTGGCACTGAGTGAATCAAGATAATGGGAGTTCCTCTGCCATTCTCCCAGTGCACAACCAGCACTTAAAACTATTTAAAACTAACTTCTGTAAATTTTATTTTTTTGATGTGCACCATCAGGGTTAATGGCTTGGCAGTGACTACTAACCAACCACTCAATGGGATGCATGGGATGGTTAACAGATTGGTCATAGTTGGCCGGGCGCAGTGGCTCACGCCTGTAATCCCAGCTCTTTGGGAGGCCAAGACGGGCGGATCACGAGGTCAGGAGATCGAGACCATCCTGGCTAACACAGTGAAACCCCGTCTCTACTAAAAATACAAAAAATTAGCCGGCTTGGTGGCGGGCACCTGTAGTCCCAGCTACTCGGAAGGCTGAGGCAGGAGAATGGCGTAAACCCGGGAGGCGGAGCTTGCAGTGAGCCCAGATCATGCCACTGCACTCCAGCCTGGGCGATGGAACGAGACTCCATCTCAAAAAAACAAAAAAACGATTGGTCATGGTTATTGGTTGGGACTTACCAGTTTTTGTATTTCCTGAACTATAACCAAAGTTTTACTGTTTTTGTTTTTGTTTTTTTTACCTCTACCCTGCCTAGGTATATGGATTGTTCTGTTTTGTGTTTCTAATGCAAACAAAAGTAATTGAATACCATACTTTGCCATTGGAAAAAACCCTTTGTTGTGTTTCTGTGACTCGTTTCTGTTTTGCCGAGCATTGGTCAGTGAGTGCCCTTTTCAGCTGTTTGTGAAGAGTTTCCTTCCCTTGAGCTCTGCAGAAGAGGGTTAAGATCCTGTGAGGACTTCCTGGTGTAGCAGCAAAAGATATTGTTGGGTATAGTGTCAGGCAGAGCGGTCTAAAGGGAGCTGAATTAATACAGATATGAAGCTGCTCACTGCATCTCACATGGTATTTTCATTCCCTGTTTCCAGGACTCTAAGGTTTTAGGGACATGCCTTTAGGGGATACTGAGATGGATAGTAGAGGGCAAGAAGCCCCCCTCTGTTTCAACCAAAGCACAAGACTTTGCCCAATTTCATATATTGTAATTGTCCATAAGATTTGATTTAGAAAAAGAGTCAAACTGTTGGCAGTTCAAAAGAGAACTCAGACCAGTGATTTAGTAGATTAGCAAAGCCAGTGATATCACGAATCCTTAGAGTTTACAACTACTTCTCATTTACAGAAATTGTAAGGCAATTTAAGGTTGGAGCCAGTAAAGCACTTTCAAGCAGCAGACCGTGTGGTCTTGTAATCACAGCCAAGGATAAGAGACCAGAGGTAATGTTTTAACTTTGTAAAATAATGTCTTAGTGTCTGCCAGCTTCTGTTATTTCTTTTTGTTGAGTAAAATCTCTGAAGTGAATTATATTCTCCTAAGTAAATGATCAGTCCTTCTTATGAGTGAATTTTAATAATAACGCCTCTTGGAACTATGGGCAGCATTAATTTAGATTTCAGGAGGCAGCGTGGTGCAGTGGTTACCAGCATGGACTCTGGAGATAGAATGCCTAGGTTAGAATCCTTACCATGAACTAGCTGTGTGGCTTTGGGCAAGCCAGTTAACTTCTCTGGACCTCAGTGTCTCATCTATTAAATAGGGTATTTTGCAAAGATTAAGTGACTTTTTATACATTAAACTCTCAGAATAGTGCCAGACACATTGTAAGCACTACGTAAGTGGCAGTTATTATTTTGATTAATTATGGTAACTTGAACAGGAGCTGGGCTGAGATTTATGTCTGCCATCTAAGCTAAAGGGATTTGCTGTGATTTGGGAAAGGTGATTAACCTGCACTCAAGAAAGGACACCAGTAAGAGTCATTTTAAAGATGGGGAGCAACTGGCCATTTCTTTGTGGGTCTCATAAGAAACATCGTTGTGCACATCTGAAGCCTTAATATCTGATCAGCAAGGAATGACTGGGTCTTCAAAGGTCTAGACCTACCATAAAAAGAAACTGAAGATTGTTTTGCATCAGGAAGATAATTTTAAGTTAAATGACAAGGTGAGGCTGAGAATATATATTTCAAGAGATTAATGTATTTACAACCAATACAGAATCAACAACTTCCATCTCCACAACTAAAATATCTAGAAAATGGAATTAGCGATCATTTCAACTTTAATATTCATGTGAATTACCTGAGGGTCTTGATAAAATGTAGACTCTGATTCAGCACATCTGAGGTGGGGTCTAAGAGTCTACATTTCTAACAGTCTCCCAGGTGATGCCAATACTGTGGTCTGGGGACCACTCTTTCGAACATGCATAATGGGCATGGGATCCAAGACACAGGAGTTTACCCATCTTGAGAAATCATTTGATTAAGCTCCTATAGAAGATGTCAAATGATCTGGTACTGTGGATTTTGGCAAATCTTATTTAGCTTTTCTGGACCTCAGTCCAGACATCCACAAAAAAGGTGTGTGTGGGGGGGTTTGTATAAGATACTGTTGCTTTTATGAGCAACAGAACTGTTTTTTTGATACTACCAAGGGTAGCTGTATGCCTGTTTCCCAGGTTGTATGTGTCTGAGCATTTATTCAACGCTTGGAAAGCCAAAGCAGAACAAGATTCTGCCAGGACAGCATGGTCAAAAGTGAAGACTGAACAGGGAGAAAAGGTTAAAATGGCATAGTTTGAATAGTTCCTGTCACTTTTGGAAGGTCACAATCACATGTTTATTTCATGAAAGTATGAAATTCTCCAAACCCCATTCCATCTTTATCAGACAACCAATCAGCAATATTTATTGCCAGCTCTCTTTGGGACACAATTCTTTTTCCAAAAACACGCCTCTACTTGCCTCCTGCTACTCTAAATTCTGTTGTCAGAACCAAACCTTGAGGAGGCCTCAGCCCCACTGGGGTTAGAGAAAGGCTATCTGGAACCAGATGGCCTTGGTTCAAGGCCAGCTCACCACTGACTCACTCTGAAGAAGTCACTTAAGATTGCTGTGCCTCAGTGTTCTCATCTGTAAAATGGAGAAGATTATAATGACCCAGCTCAGAGGGTTGCTGGGAGAATTAGGTTGGCTATTACTTGTAAAGTACTTAGAACTGGTGCAGAGTAAGCCCTGTATAAGTGGTTGCTCTTTTCACTTCCATACAAAATCTTTGGGCAGTTTTCATGTGGCCTGCAAATGTAACCAAAAGAATCTTTCTTCTGATGGTCAGTCTGTATATTCATGTGTTGGATGATAACCAAATTTTAAAAAATCTAATTTTCAAAAATGCCTGCTAAACATCTCATGTAATTCACTCAGATCGTACCACTGTGCACTTAGCACCAGAAACAATGCCTGAGACATAAAAGATGATCAATACATATTTTCAGATGAGTAAATGAAATCATTAAAATATACATGGATGCTGGAATAAGAGAAATGAAGGTAAAGTAGTAAGAAGATAGACAATATAGGGATTAGGAATGAGTGAAATAAGCTTAAAATGAGCTTGCTAAAAAGTTAAGAGAACAATAAAATTAGCTAAATTATATGTTAAAATAAAATAAGCTATTTAAGGGATTAGGAAGTAAGGAAATAAAAACCAGATTGATCTTTTTTTTTTTTTTTTTCTTTAAATGTGGACTCTTTTGCAGGACCCAAATTGTTCTTGCAGGTTTCTTCAAGCAGTGATAATAATGGTGAACAGAGGTTCAGAGGCTTGTGGTTCCCCTTGGGAGTCCATAGGCAGGTGTCTTCTTATCTGCTTTAGCTTCTTCCATGTGGCTTTTCAGGGCATGGCTTGAGCTCCAGAATAGTGGATATACTTACCAGCTTTCTAGGCATTTCTTGTGGGTATCTCCCCTCCCTTGCCGGTTTAGCTCTACAAGCATTGGAAGACCCCATGTCCCTCGGGCAATTCTTTCCTAGTCAACAAGCAACCTGCCCACTAATCAGCGTCTGTTGGTTGTGGGTTGACAAGTAATTTATAATCAAGCCTATAATAATCCCCTGTGATTTGGAGGGCTGATGGAGTCTCCTGGCTACAGCAAGCCACTGGTGCACACACACGATTTTTCCTGTACCAGAACTAGAGAGAAATAGCTGCCCAGGACATTTTCCAGGTGTTGCTTTCATCCAAGAAACTTTTAGGGGCTGGATGTTATTTGAAACACTTTATCACCAAAATGCAATTTTGTCAGTGTTCCTTCTACCTTACCTTGATTAAAAATATATTTTATGTGGCTTTTAGGGAATTACTTTTATAGCACATGCAAATGGCAGTGGGTTTTGGGCAATCAGAATACTGGAAGGTAAACTTAAAACATTTTTGCATCTTTGTAAATGCAGAACATTTTCAGGGGAAATTTGACTTCTTTGATTATATTGGGCACATTTAAGGAGCTCCTCCCTCACCTGCCTTCCTGCATTTGCTTCTGTCCACTGTGTGATGTGGAGAGAGTTAGGATCTTCCCATAGGAGGCTGCTCTTTTCTTCTCAGGCTCAGGAGAACATTATTTCGGAGTAGCATTAAAAAAAATGTTATATTGTAGAAACAGGTAACATATACACACACACTTTTTTTGCCTTTGAAATATTCCAGCAAGTTCATGGATCTAGCTAAAAAAAAAAAAAATCACAGATATTCTCCTAATGGCAGAGAGTATGAGAGGGGCACGGGGTTTCTGACATACGGAGCTTGAGTCAACAGGCTCCAGCTGTCCCAGAGAGCAAGCAAAGGGAAAACAACACTTGCTCGGGAAGGAATTCTCCCTCCCAAAGACCTCTCTTTTAATTTATTGTATTTATAAATCAGAGCGCTCTGTGATAGATTTAAAAACTGGACATTTCACAAATGTTCCCTTTGGGGTGAGGGTAGCAGGGATAAGGATGGACCTGAAACTTCTTTCAGTATGTCTTTTAATTTTTACTTTTGAAAGATAGAAATGCTTACATATTTAAAATATCAAGTTAAACCAGAAAAGAAAAAAGAAACAAGTCTTAAAATCAAAAACAAATAGAAACAAGTGAAGAAGCTAAAACTGGTGCAAAGATACTGGCAACATAACCACACAGAGAAAACATTCATTTGAAGGGCTTTTAAACATGATTTCCTGGCTGTACATTTTAGTGGGATATATTCTAAAGACAAAAAGAACAGCAAAAAATACTTTAAACTTTACTCCATAGTTTTTGTTGTTAGTGTTGGTTTTATAATTTCATAACAAGTTAATGTGTATTATGAAATAAAACAAATTAGTAAATTTGTTAATGTTTATAGGAATAAAGATTTTCAGTATAAGAAAAATGGATACAAATATACAAGAGCTAAGAAAAATACTGTAATATTCATTGTTAAATTCAACATTAAATGGACATTTTAAAACAGTGGATGGCCATTATTTCTTTGAGGCAGTTTCTGGAAACAATATGATTTGATCATTTTTGGAGTCCAAGATTTTTGATGGTGCAATATATGTTTCTTTCTGATAACAACTCCATTCTCCACTGATTATTTCCATTGATGATTTTATGGTTCATGTTTAATTAAATGCTATGAGAAGTGCTTTAAAAAGTTCTACCTAAGAAATTCACAATCACCCTAATGAGTTCTGGTGAAATTCCCCTTTTAAGACATTCTATAACTATATTTTAATGGATAGATAGGGGGAGAAAGTAAAGGAAGTATCCACATGAATCAGAGAGCTTCCTGGTCTCTTTTTGACACAGGGCAAGGGAGGAAGCAGAACATTTTCTGCAAAATACTGTAGAAAAAAGGGGTTGAGGATTTCCCCATCTTCATCTCCTTGCTTCTGTGCACCAAGGTCCAACCCAGGTCCCCTCTCTTTGGTGCAGCCTTCTCAGCTGTCCTGGCCAGCAAGCATTTCAACTTCTGCCAAGATCAACACAGCCATTCCGTCTTCATAACTCTTGAGATTTTGGGGCTGATGGCATTTAATTTACACGTCCCATTTCTCCTTAATTCCTATTAGGCACCTGCTGCGTGTACGTCATGCAGTTCCCTGGAGATACAATGTGAATAAGATACAACCAGTGTCCTCAAAAATGCTCACAGTCTAGCTTGGGAGAGAAACCAGCAAACAACAGTAGTATAATGTGACACAGGAAACACGAAAACAGCAGTATGTGGAAATCTCATGATACTCCAGAATAGGGAGAATCAATTCTGCTCGTGTGGATGGAGCAAGGGAAAGAAAAGAAAGTTTGGGCAGGGATCACGTCTTGTAATGGCTTGTATAAAGACTTGGATAGTAAGAGTGCAGTACCTATTTAGGCATCCTGATGCAGGCTGCATAGGCAACCACATACTTGTGGAGTTGTGGCAGGGCAAGAGGAAGGAAATGATGCAAAATATGGGGATGGAGAAAAACCCAAGTCTGTCTACTTCTGGATTTTGCCTAAGGCCAATATTTGTTGCATGCATATTCTTGCATCCTTCTCTCACAAGGTTTTAAATAGCAGGGCATGAGGTTAAGGTGCAGTGGCCTCCCGAGCATGCTATATGCAGTCCATCTCATCTCAGGTTTCCTGAAGCAGTTTATTCTATGGGATGTGCCTGCCACAGGCCATGTAGCCTCAGCAGATGATCAGCAACATTCCACAGACAAGTGCAAAACTTGGCTTGGATTCACTGTTGAGAATAGGCACAATTAGGTCTGTTAGTCTTGTTTAGTAAATAGGAAGACACCAAAGAAATGTACCCAGCAACTTCAAAGAACTTGTCTCGTGGTAGGCAGCCATAGTTGGCACTTCATTTGCAGTTAGGAATGTGCAAATAAACAGTGGCCAGGATCTGCTCAAATCAGCTGGACAAAAGCTCGCTCTTGCCCAGGGCAGCCCACTCACCCCAGAAATACCATTCTTGGTGTGTACAAAGGGTGCCAGATGTTCTTATTCATTCACGATGTCCCTGCTGACCTAATCCCTAAGAAGTACATTCCAGTCGTGGCGACAAGCCCTCCCCTTCCAGTGAATGAAGAATGGATAGGTGCACTTTTAAACCAGAAGTAACACCCTGTGCCATTCATACTTTGTTGGCCCTAGTGATCAGGATTGTAACTTAGCAGGGAAATTTAGACTAAGAGCATAATAAAAGCTATTAAAAAAACCAAGGTGTCAACTTCAATAAAGGCTAGTGGTCACTTTAGTATATTATTGTAATCAATTCCATGGCCATCAAGACTTGTCCATTTAGGATATAGTACGTCTTTTCCCAGGAACACATTACATATTTTTTCTAACCACAGAAAAAAATGCAGGACAGCTTCAGAGAGCTGTCTTGAGACTCTTGCGTGTTGCATTAAAAACTGAGCTCTTGTGGATATAAATGAAGTGGATGTCAGTATTTTAAAAACTGGTATCAGCGGCCGGCCTTGGTGGCTCACGCCTGTAATCCCAGCACTTTGGGAGGCCAAGGCAGGCAGATCACGAGGTCAGGAGATCGAGACCATCCTGGCTAACGCGGTGAAACCTCATCTTTACTAAAAATGCAAAAACAAAATTAGCCAGGCGTGGTGGTGGGCGCCTGTAGTCCCAGCTACTCTGGAGGCTGAGGCAGAAGAATGGCGTGAACCCGGGAGACAGAGCTTGCAGTGAACTGAGATCGCGCCACTGCACTCCAGCCTGGGCCCTGGGCGACAGAGTGAAACTCTGTCTCAAAAAAAAAAAAAAAAAAAAAAAGAAAAAAACTGATATCAGCATATATAAAACTATGCTGTTGATAGCTGCAAACACAGTACTTTATTTTGACCAAAGCAGAAATCCTTTGGATCATGTAGCTTTTGAATAATTTGATCAAGCTCACACTCAAATGTGTTGAGCAAATTCAGGTTCAGATAAAATTCTGATTACTGGAAGCAGTAGAAGTTTATAATATGTAAATTATATCTCAATAAATCTGTTTTGAAAAAGAATTCTACTCCTGTGGACAGGTATAGGTACTCCAAGATAGCGAAGTATTTAGACATTTCAACTCAAATGAGCTCTAAATCATTGATAGTAACAATTAAAGGAATAGCATGTTCTGTCATAAAAATCACAGGGAATCTTTTTTTTTTTTTTTTTTTTGCCATCCATTACAGATCCAGGGGCTGTTCAGTATTCCTTTGGCTTAGTAAAATGAAATGAGGTAACTGATACTATAGTTCAGTTGAGTTCAGCAAACATTTACTGAGGACCAGCTGCATGCAAGACCCTATAGAGGTATGAAGGAGAAAAGGTGAAAAAATCAGGGGGCTGGATGGATGCAATTGAAGGGACAGACATACAAACTGATAGCATGAGTATACTGTGGTGAGTCAGCACACTAGAAATCATGGCAAGCTAATGGGAAAGCAGAGGAGGAGGCTCAGTCCAATCTGGAGGACCAAGAAAAGCAGGCCTAAGTCTAAAGGAGAAAACTGACCTGGCAAAGAAGGGTGGGATGTCTAGATCAACTCGTTAGGGTTATTTGAATAACCTCGTTATTTGAATAACTCGTGAGTCTTATTCAACTCATGGCTCTGGACAGCTTTGAATATGGCCCAACACAAATTTGTAAACTTTCTTAAAACATTGTGAGATTTTTGTTTGTGATTTTTCTTTTCTTTTAGCTCATCAGCTATCACTTGTGTTAGTGTATTTCATGTGTGGCCCAAGACAATTCTTCTTCCAGTGTGGCCCAGGGAATCCATCTTGGCCACCCCTGGTCTAGATGGTGCAGAAGGAGACAGCATGGGTAGAGGTGTTTCTGCACAGAGGTGTGAAACAGTGTTCAGTGGTATAAACCAATGCTTTAAGAAGGCCTTCAAAACACACGTTCATTTTCTTAAGTATGAAAATCGGAAAAGTTCTTATCTTTCCTATGTAAAATGTGTCTGGTAATTTGTGTGTTTCTCTCTCTTAGTTTTGTAAACTTTTCAAGTTTATTCTCTTTTGTTTTTAGAAGTATCTTGAATATACTGATGACATTTCACCTGGGCTAGTTGCTCGTGTGTGTTCTTTACCTTTTACCTCCCTCCCCGAGCCAACAAAACTAAAACAGAATTCCACAAACACAATGCTCTCACGATGCCATCTATTGGAGTCTTTTGTATCGAGAATATGGCTGTTATGTTTAGAATACAATATGGACTGATTAAGGTCTGGCTCCTCCAGGTTTGTTGAGAAATAAAACAATGACAATTTACCTCTTTTTCATAAAGTCTTAAAGCCCCCTTGCTCTCTTTGTTTTATTATTATTATTATTATTATTTTACTTTAAGTTCTAGGGTACATGTGCAGAACTGCAGGTTTGTTACATAGGTATACATGTACCATGTTGGTTTGCTGCACCCATCAACTCGTCATTTACACTGGGTATTTCTCCTAATGCTATCCCTCCCCCAGGTCCCCATACCCCGACCAGCCCTGGTGTGTGATGTTCCCCGCCCTGTGTCCAAGTGTTCTCATTGTTCAAGATGATAGTTTTTAACATTATGGAAGGAAACCATGATGGTCATAATTTTTCTACCCTAGATCAACTATAAATAGCAATTGGAGAAATTTAAATTTTTTAAAGGAAGCCATTTTGATGTCCAGAACAAGGCTCTGCTGTCCCACTGCCTTCAGTCACCTGCCTCTGATCCATTTTCTTCTCATCTCTGGGCTCTAAGAACAATGCTGGCTTCCCCACCCGACCTCCCACCCCCACGTGTTATTCTCTAGTTACAAAGAAGGGATACACGGGACAGAGGGAGAGCTGGACAGTGAAAAGGAGGAAGAAAAATAACGTGACACCGTTTCTGCACCATCTTGGTTCCTTTAACATTGATTTTTGGGCCTTTCCACCCTGTCTCCACCAAACAGATTTCTTGTAGACTGCTCCCTGCCTCTGTTTCGTTAGGTTTTCTGCCAATTGAGTCCCTCAGCCAGATTCTTTTCCTCAGCAGCCTCCACTCCTGGCTGTGGCAGTTCTGCTTGTCAGGAGTCAGTACCCAGCTATGATTTTGTCTGCCTTGGGAGACTTTGAGTGTCTCTAAGTAACTACCAAGACTTGGCTGGTGGATTTTCCCAGCATCAGATATGAATTTGAAGCCATCTGTTACACGTCAGTCCAAAAGAAGTTTTGAGCAAGAGTTCTGCTGACTGTCATTAAGTGTTTTCGTAGGTTTTAACCGACAAAGTCTGTCAGCCCAACAAAAGCAGACCAGTTTATTGAAGAGGGCCTAGAATTCGGTGGAAGCCAAATGTAGAGAGTTGAGGTTGAGAAGACCAAAAGACAACACAGGCATACCCCAGAGATATTGTGGGTTCAGTTCCAGATCACTGTAATAAAGGGAATATTGCAATAAAGCGAATCACACATTTTTTTTGCTTCCAAGTGCATATAGAAGTTAAGTTTACACTATTTTGTAGTCTGTTACGTGTGCAATAGCATTATATCTAAAAAAGTACATACCTTAATTAAAAAATACTTTTGTTGAAAAATGCTAATGATCATCCGAACCTCCAGCACGTCCTAATATTTCAGGTGATGGAGAATCTTGTCTCAGTGTTGATGGGTGCTGACTGATTAGAGTGGTGGTTGCTGAAGGTTGGGGTGGCTGTGGCAATTTCTTAAAATCAGACAACAATGTTATTTGCTGCATTGATTGACTCTTTGTTTCACGAAAGATTTCTGTGTAGCATGTGATGCTGTTTGATTATATTTTACCCACAGTAGAACTTCTTTCAAAATTGGAGTCAATTCTCTCCAACCCTGCCACTGCTTTATCAACTGAGTTTATGTGATATTTTAAAACTTTTATTGTCATTTCCACAATGTTCACAGCATCTTCACCAGAAGATCCCCTCTCAAGAAACTACTTTCTTTGCTTTTCGATAAGAATCATCTCCTCATCTGCTGAAGTTTTATCATGAGCTTGTAGCAATTCAGTCACATCTTCAGGCTCCACTTCTAATTCTAGCTCTCTTGCTATTTCCACCATATTTGCAGTGACTTCCTACACTGAAGTCTTGAACCCCTTAAAGTCACCCGTTAGTGTTGGAATCAACTTCCACCAAACTCCTGTTAATGTTGATATTTTGATCCCCTCCCATGAATCACAAATATTCTTAATGGCATCTAGAGCAGTGAATCCTTTCCCGAAGGTTTTCAGCTTACTTTGTCCAGATCCATTAGAGGAATCACCATCTACGGCAGCTATAGCCTTATGAAATTTATAATAATTATGATTATTATACTTATAATTAATAAAATAATTAAATTATTGAATATTAATTGTTAATAATATTATAATTAATTATAATAAGGAGTAATTTCGACTTTCAAGTCTTATTATTTCAGACTCGAAAGTCAAAATTACTCCTTGATCCATGGGCTGCTAAATTGATATTGTGTTATCAGGCAACATTAATCTCACACATCTCCATCAGAGCTCTTGGTTGACCAAATGCATTGTCAATGAGCAGTAATATTTTAAAGGAATTTTTTTTCTGAATAGTAGGGCTCAATAATGGACCTAAATATTCAGCAAACCATGCTGTACACAGAATAGCTTTCATTCAGGTTTTGTTGTTCCATTTCTAGAACACAAGTAGAGTAGATTTAGCATAGTTCTTAAGGGCCCTAGGATTTTTACAATGGTAAGTGAACATTGGCTTCAACTTAAAGTCACCAGCTGCATTAACCCCTAACGAGACAGAGTCAGCCTATTCTTTGAAGCTTTGAAGACAAACATCGACTTCTCCTCTCTAGCTATGAAAGTCATAGATGGAATCTTTCTCCAATATAAGGCTGTTTCATCTACATTGAAAATCTGTTGTTTAGTGTAGCCACCTTCATCAGTGATCTTAGCTAGATCTTCTGGATAACTTACTGCAGCTTCTCCATCAGCATTTGCTACTTTAGCTTGTACTTTTATGTTATGGATTTGGCTTCTTTCCTTAAACCTCAATAACCAACCTCTGCTAGCTTCCAACTTTTCCTCTGCAGTTTCCTTACCCCTCTCAGCCTTCACAGAAGTGAAGAGAGTTAAGGTCTTGCTCTGGATTGGACTTTGGCTTAAGGGAATGTTGTGGATAGTTTGATCTTCCATCCAGACCACTCAAACTTTCTCATATCAGCAATTAGGCTGTTTTGCTTTCTTATCATCTGTGTGTTCGCTGGAGTAGCACTTTTAATTTCCTTCAGAAACTTTTCCCTTGCGTTCCCAACTTGGCTAACTGGTGCAAGAGGCCTAGCTCTTGGCCTATCTCGGCTTTTGACATGCCTTCCTCACTAAGCTTAATCATTTCTAGCTTTTTATTTAAAGTGAGAGACACATGACTCTTCCTTTCTCCTGAACACATCGAGGCCATTGTGGGGTTGTTAACTGGTCTCATTTCAATATTGTTGTGTCTCGGAACAGGGAGACCCAAGGAGAGGGAGAGAGATGGAGAACAGCCAGTTGGGGGAGCAGTCAGAACACACATTTATCAATTAAGTTCGATGTACCTTATGTGGGCACAGTTTGTGGTGCGTCAAAACAATTTCGATAGTAACATCAAAGATCACAGATAATAGATATAGTGATAATGAAAAAGTTTGAAATGTGGCACGAATTACCAAAATGTGACACTGAGACGTGAGGTGAGCACATGCTGTTGGAAAAATGACACCAACAGGTTTGCTCAACGTAGGGTTACCACAAACCTTCAATTTGTAAAAAAAAAAAAAAAAAAAAAAAAAAATACATATATTTACAAAGCACAATAAAGGAAGTGTGATTAAAAAAAGGCATGCCTGTACAGCTTTCTTTCCCTCCCAAGTTCAGAACGAACTGAGAGGGAGACCGAGGAGTTGACCAGATAGGGATCCAAATATCATCTTTCTTACCAGTAAAATCTAGATAAAAGCACATGACTTATATCTGAGACCTGTTGGGCTTCTTAATACTTCCCGCACTTCATTAACCATGTCCAGGCAGAGGTGTACGCACAGTCACAGGCATCTTCTTCAGAGGCAGGCTTACCTCTTGACAGAAGAAGAGAGAAAGAGAAAGAAAGAAAAAGAGCCCAGAAGGGCGTGAGCTGAGCATACTCAGTCCCTTGAATTACTCTTACCAGCTGGATCCCACCTCCTGCCTCCCCCTCACCCTCAGGGATTAGTGAGAAAGGCAGAGAACAGCTGGCAGTATTGCCTCATGGGGCTATTAGGGAGGGGTCTGGAGGCTCCTTCAAACATTCCCTGATGTTTTTTTCTATTAACATATTAGAGTCGGACGCTTAGCCATGACTGCCCCCTCAAGGAAAGAGATGAGAAATTTATCAGTGTGAACCCCCTCACATAAAAACTAACTTCTGTTCTCTGGGATCAATTTTACCCCCAGAACGATCTGAAATGTATATGGAGAGTTTTTTGTTAAATTCACACCAAGGCATATCTGTCTTCTAGGCTGCACATTCATTTTATCTAAATATTAAAATATCACAAATTTGTACATAAACCTCTCCCATCATCAAACTTCTAAGACAAAAGTAAAGTTCTGATCGAAAACCCCTTGTCCTTATAAATCACATTAAAATAAATTAGAATTAAAATTACATTCTAAATAAGATGCCAAAGCATCTTTATCCAATTTTAACCCTGCTTTGCTTGGGTAGAATAAGGATTTTCTTTTTTCTTTATGAGCATCGTAGCCTGAGTTGCCTCCCCTGAACTGGATGTGACTCCATTAGGTCTGCCAAACTTGAATCCATTCAACCTCAATTCTCATTCGTTTCACTTTAGAAATAGTCCCAAAAGGTAATAAAAGACACATTTATCACAATACCAGTTTTGGTTCCGTGAAATTTTATTGTACAAGCAAATCTCCAAGTCCTAGAGCAGTTATATCTGCAGAGAATTGATGTACTTGGTCAGTCCAGAGTATTAACATAGTTGGGGAAACAAAACCATGTATCCATACCATCTCCACTCTCTGGGGGGAGACATTTCTGTCTTTGTGTAAGTTGTATGCTTGTGTTAGTGGTAACTCCAGGCACCAGATCTTAAGAAAATCCTGTACTCAACTATGGAAAGCTGATAAGAATATGAAGAAATGTTCCTTTCATCAATATGCAGAAAAATAGAAATTTGAATAATATGCTGCCACTTGACACCCTTCAAATTAAGAAAAAATACAAAGTTGGGTACTGTGAAGTGCTGGCAAGGATGGAAAGCAATGGAAACTTCATGTTTGGCAGGTGGATGTAACTGTGTTCATTGTGGAGGGCAAGTTGACATTACTCAGTGAAGCTAACACTGTATACAGGGTATGTCCCAGAAATTTCACTCCTAATATTTATTCCATCAAAACTTCACCAAGCAGACATATGGCAGTGGTCATCCCAGCATTGTGAGTAATAGAAAGGAGCCAGAGTTGATATAGGTGTTCACCACTGAGATAATGAATAAGTGAAATATGGTGGTTACGTATGATGGAATATAGCGTAGCTGCCAGAAGCAATGGGCTATATTCACTTGCAGTTATATTATTAACTCTCAGGAAAAAAAATGAGGAATAAATCAGAAAAGAAGCAGCTTAGCACACAATGCTACTCATTTTTCAAGGACACCCATCTATCTAAATAAATACACTGTGGGTAGATTGGAAGGATGTCTATTACATATGCTCAACTGAGAGCCAATGGGGAATGGTCTTGAGATGGGGGATGATGGGGGAAAATAACACAAAACAAGAGGGGTGCCCATGGATGTATGATGACTCTGTGCCATGGAATATAGTGTACAGCCAATTCAATTCCATGAACCAGGGCCAGAGAGAGAGAGAGAGAGAGAGAGAGAGAGAGAGAGAGAGAGATCTGTGTCTAACCCCGGCTTTTAACTTGGTTGGCAAAGGTGACCTCCTGTGTGGCTGATTTAGGGATTCTAAAAAGTCCAACATATGACAGAAAATCTTCCTGTCACGTTATTAAAACTGTACCATTAGAGTCCATCCTTCAACAGTATGAGGGATTGAAAGGAGCATAGGCTGTGGAGTCAAACACACCTGGGTTCAAATCTCAGCTCTGTTGTTTAATACATCTGTGACCTTGGGAAAATTATTTTGAGCCTTTATTTCCTCGTCTGCCAAGTGAGGATGATAATACACAGTCCTTGAGGGTTTTGTATGGTATTTAATGTGCCTAGCAACATAGAGGGTACTTAATAAATATTTCTTTCCTTTTCCCTTATCTTTTCTTCTCCCACATTCCCTTTTATCATTAGTCTTTACTGACAGCAAATCTCTAGAAATTCTTGGGTTGGGAAATGAAAATGGCCAACATCTTTTATGGGCTTATGAGGTGCTAAGTTCTAAGTCAGAGCTGTCTGATAAAAATATAATGGGAGCAACATGTAACTTCAGATTTCATAGTAAACATTTAAAAACTGAAATGAAACAGGTAAGATTAATTTTAATAGCATATTAAATCCAATATATCCAAAACATTATCATTGCAACATGTAATCAATATAAAATTATAATGAGATAGCTCGCACATTTTGTTACCAAGTCTTTGAAATCTAGTGTGTATTTTACACTTGCAGCACATCTGTGCAGACTGGCCACATGTCACGTGCCCAGTAGCCACATGCAGTGAGTGGCAACTGTATTGGACTGTGAAGTTCTGAGTTCTTTATATGTGTCAATTCTTTTAATTCTGATTCAACTTGGGTTCTCTGGAAAACAAAGCCCAAGGCAAGTATTATTTGCAATCCCAGGGCAGTGGGAGTGAAGGAGAAGGGAAGTGAGACAGATGCTTGGCCATGTAGGATGCCTGTTCAGAAAGCTGTACCTCAGAACTTTCTAAGGGAGCAAGAGTTTGTCTGTTGCCCCACATCTTCCATTCCTCTTTGGTCAGTTTGCCCATGGGGAGCTAATTCCCTGCCCTTCTGGTTTGTGTCACCCAACCCCTGCAGACAGCCTCTGAATAGGCCACATGTCCCATTCTATGGCTTGGATCTGTATCCAAATGTGGGCATGAAGAGAGAATCCAGAGCCTCAGTAGGTCGGTTGGGTCAAGCCCAGACTCTGGAGCTGTTGGAACTCCCACCACTGAGAGGACAATCAAGACGATGTCAGAACTTGACAGTCAGCTAGGAGAGGCCAAGGCATCTGGCAATGTCAGCAGCTGCAACAATGATGGCACTTACAGGTCTCCATAAGAGGCCAAGGGCTGAGGAGCTACAATGAGCCTGAGTGACTCTGAGGAGGCATGTGAAATGTATACAATTGAATTCTCACAACAACCTAATGAGATAGGGAACTGAAACAGTGAGATTAGCACCTTGCCTAGGGTTACACATATAGTAAATGACAAAACTGGGATTCTAACTGGATGGTCTGACTCAGGGTTTGTGCTCTTAATCACATGCTCACATAGGTCCTTCACCAGTTTGGCACAACCCAATAGAAATCAGATTTTTTGTTGAGAGAAGGTTTTGTCTTGGAAACTTTTAAAGACTGAAAAGGCTTAGGAGGAGAGATACATGTTGAAGCGTTCAAGAGGAAAATCTTGGCCCATCTGTGATTTTGCCAAGGATCTGACCACTCCCTATTTGCACAGGAATTCATGAATGATCCCTGACCTGAATTGAGGATATATACTGATCCCTTGCCTAGTGTTCCAGCCTTTCATCAGATTTGGTCAATTCTTCAATTTTTCTGAGCTGGTGCTGAACAGCAGGGAACTACCTCTCCTTTTGTTTGTGGATACACAGGAGGCCATATTCAATACTTTTAGGACCTATTTGAATACTATATTTAGATGGCTTGATGTGGTATATTTGGGGACTGGGGAGTTGATCAAGGAAGAGACAGTTTCATGAGAGGTAGTAACGTGCAAACTTTATTTGGGCAGTGCTCAGACAAGGTTGCATAAGAGGGAAAGTTCCTCATAGCTGGAGTTTTTCCAGAGACAGTGGCACAAGGCCACCACTCAGAAAGGAAATAGGGCAAGACACCTGAAGGAGTAGGGGAAATCAGAGAGAAGGATTACATGTCTAGGTGATATCACTCAACAGCAAGGTGAGGTTTCTCTGGATTAGAGAGCTCTGAAGGACATTAGCAGTTTGAGGTCTTATAGCTGGCTTGCAGATGTTGGTAATAGTTTATCTTATTTCTGGCTAGCAGATGTTGGGAATAGTTTCACAGTGTATATGAAGTAGGTAGGCTCTAAATGGCTAAAATTTTGTTCATTTTGGAATATATTTAAAGCAATTCGATGTGTGAAAATTGGAGTTTGGCATCAGTGTGCTTTGGGATAATGGTCCTATCCTAGTGTAAGGAAGTAACCAACATGGGGGCCATTTTCACCTAATATACAGGGGCTGTCTCTGGCCCATTTATATAGTAGTTGTACAGGAAACTTTCCATTCATTCATTCAGCTCTTCCATTGCCATAATGGTGTGTTAGGATATGAACAAAGTTCTTAGGGCAACACGAATCTAGAATTCCTGATAGAATGAGATGCTTTTCAAAGCAAACCACCACTGACTGTTCCATTTTCTTCTGGTACCTTCATTTGAATCAGAATGTCAGGTAGCAATGGATACCAAAGATAAGCTCTCCAACTCCACCACTTTGTAAATGAGAAAACGGAAACCCAACTAGGCAAAAAGTCTTTCCCAAGGTCACACAGCTCATTGTGGAAGAAGAACAGACCCAATCAGGTTTCCTGAATTTTTGCCCCATTTTCTTTGAACATTTCCCCTGCCTTAATCACACCATTCAGCCCTGGTGCATAAGTTTGCTGAGTGTATCTATCTCCAGTTAGGGAATGCTTTAGCGCATTTTCATGGAAGGAAGGTTCAAAATGACCATGTCTCTTTCTACTCCGAAAGGGTACCTTCAGGCACACGCCTCTGTAAGCAGACACCCCTGCCTGTCTGTGTCAGAACATCCTGCAAATGATCACGTAGAAGGAGCCCTAGACCATAATAAAGTCCCTCTTCATTAATTTTAGTCATAAAGTTGAAGAATCATATCTATAGGAAGGTATCCGTACTCAGAGCTCTATGAAATCTTTGCCAATGAGTTTCCCGTGTTACGTCTTGATGCACTTTCCTACGAGAACTCTTAAAAATATTCTAGTAAATAGCAAATGTAACTAATAAACATTAGAAGCTTTGTGAGGAATATTCTAGCTTTGGTTAATAGATTTGCTGACTCAGTCTTGGAATACATTACCCATGGATTGAAGTTAACAAATAGGAAGGCTCTGTGTTAGTCTATTTGGGGGCCATTTGTGGTTTTATTACACTGTTGCCTTTATAGGGTTATACATGGATTATTTATACAAGACATAGGAATTTGTTCTTTTTCTGGTTTGAATTTTCCAAGAAATTGGAACATCTGTAACCCAATTTCAGTCAAGGATGCTGACTCAAAGGGTGAAGAAATCAAAGTCCAGTTTCACAATTAACGTGTCTCTGGTTAAATTTCAGTACTGTGAGTCCCTGTCATCATCTTTATTCTCTTCCCCTTTAGTTCTTCTTTTCTCACTACTCTTCCCATAAATAAAAGGCGAGAAAGAGAAAGACAAGAGTATTACTACTGATAAAAGGGCTGCTTGAAAAAGAATACTATAGACTGAATTTGGCTATGTTCAAAATTCTTGGTCAGCTAGACAGCTTGGTGTTCAAGACTGTCCACAGTCTTTTATGGTTGATAGAACTTAAAAATGTTTTTTGGCCCTCTCTAAATCCCTCCCTACGAAGAGTCATTGGCATTTTGCCTAAGAGTTCCTTGTCTTCTCTTTGTGTAGCACGTCATGTATATGTCAAAATATGATTACAGAGTTTTAATCCTTCCCACGATACCTTTGGCACTGGAGATGGAAACAAATCTTTCCCACTGCTTATCAGAATTGTTTAAAATAATCAAGAATTCAGAAATCAAAGTGCTTTGGATTGGATACAGAAGACATCATTTTGTTGAAGAGCATCAGCCTATGCTAAAAATGAGTTAGAAGTTTGCTTTAAACAATATGGTAAATCTACTTTTCTCTTCCTCAAAGCCTTACTATCTCCAGGAGAAATGAGAAAGTATGGCTCCCCATGCAGGGGCAATGGGATCTGGCAGTGAGTCTCCTGAGTGTGTATGGTAGTGCAGAGACTAGGTCTGTGCTGATGCATTTTTATCCCCAGTGAAAAGCCCAACAGATCACGAGAGTGGGAAGGTGATAGAAGGAAGATGAGGAAATTGGGAAGTCATAAGAACTGTACTAGATGAAGGCATGAGCTCCTTATGGAATAGATCTTACTCTATTAGTTGGGACTCCTGAGCTAGTAAATGAAGCGGACACTTGGTTTTCCCCATTGAGGCTCTTCCTTGCAAGTGGTAGAAAGAGAATCTACCTGAACTAGACCCATATATATATATATGTATATATACAAACTTAGCGGGGATAAAGAAGATTATCATCAACTGAGGAAAAGAAGAATAAGTCAACTGGGACAATTGGTTAACCATTTAATAAAAAGTAACCAGATTAGAGCTCATGATCTCACAGTTAATTGTCAAAAGAATTCCACATAGATTAAATAATTTTCTTTTCTTTCTTTCTTTCTTTCTTTCTTTCTTTCTTTCTTTCTTTCTTTCTTTCTTTCTTTCTTTCTTTCTTCTTTCCTTTTCTTTCTCTCTCTCTCTCTTTTTTTTTTTTTTTGACAGAGTCTCACTGGAATGCAGTGATGCAATGTCAGTCCACTGCAATCTCCACCTCCCAGGTTCAAGTGATTCTCCTGCCTCAGCCTCCCAAGTAGCTGGGATTACAGGCACCCACCACTATGTCTGGCTAATTTTTGTGTTTTTAGTAGAGACAGGGTTTCACCATATTGGCCAGGCTGGTCCCAAACTCCTGACCTCAAGTGATCTGCCCACTTCAGCCTCCCCAAGTGCTGGGATTACAGGCCTGAGCCACTGTACTCAGCCATAGATTAAATAATTTGATGTTAAACATTTTGAACTAGAAAAATATACACAAACATTTATATGATCTTTGGATGGTGAAAGACTTTCTATGTTTAAAAGCATTGGAAGGAAGAGATTAATAGATTAGACCCACATCAGAAGCCTTGTAAATGAAATTAAAGGCCAAAAACAAACTGGGAGATAATAACCTTACTTTACTGAAAAAAAAAAAAAAGAAAGAAACAAACCTCTCATGTAAATTGATGAGAAGCACCAAACTTCCCTGACTTCATAGCCGCCAATTTTCCATTCCCTCTCACAGTCACACATCACTGAAGATGTGTCTGCACATTTTATCTCCACTTCCCTACCTCCTTGATGTTCTCAACTTGACATCCACCCACACTGGTCTATTGAAACCAGTCACCACTGACTTCCATGTGGCCAAACCTGAGGTGGTAATCTTCTGTCTTCTTCTTCTCCTCCTTCTCCTCTTCCTCCTCCCTCCTCCTCCTCCTCTTCCTCCTCCTTCCTCCTCCTCCTCCTTTCTCCTTCCTCCTCCTCCTTCTTTCTCCTTTGTCCTCCTTCTCTTTCTTCTTTCCTCCTCCTCCTCCTCCTTCTTCTTCTTCTTTTCTTTTCTTTTCTTTCTTTGGTTCTTTCTTCATGTTACCTCTTCCTCTCCATGGCTTGATTGCTTTGTCTTTCTCCACAGCCTCTCTTTCTTTGGCTCCTGAGATGATACATTCTTGTGTCTCTGGTTGCTCTTTGCTCCTTCTCAGTTTCCTTTCTCCAGGTGACACTGTTTTCTTGGCCAGACCCTTAAACACTTGAGTTCCCTGGATCTCAGTCCTGAGTCTTCTCTCTCATTGAGCATCTGCCTAAGTGAGCTTATTTATTTCATGGATTTAGATACCATGTATAGTCTGACAATTCCACATTTATGTTCACAGTACAAGCCTCCCCTTTGAGCTCTATGTAGATTCATATCTGCAACTACCAACTTGACATCTCCATTTGCATGGTGCCCAGGCACATCAAATTTAAAACAGCAAAAGTTGAAGTCTTGTTCTCCCCACCCTCACCTGTCTTGACAGCAAATAAACGACTTGTTTCTCTTCCAGTCTTCTCCATCTTAATAAATGGAACTGTCACTCATTGCTCAAAGCAGAAACATGGTGGTCATCCTTATACCCACTGCATCCAGTCCCTCAGCAAAACCTTTCTATTTCCAAATATATTATTTCAAATCTACCTGTTTCTCTCCCATCCCTTTCTGGCCTACTCCAGGATCCTCTTCAGGAGTCTCCTCTCCTCTATTCTTACTCCCTTCCAGTTCTTTATATAGTAGCTTAAGGCATCTCTTTAAGATGAAAATTGGATCTGATTGTTCTTCAGTGTGTTCTCATTGTATTTTAAAGAAATCCGAAATGCCATACTATAGTCTATATCTGATCGAATCTTTCCTAACTTTCTAAACTTATGTCATTCTCTCCAGCAACCACTTTGTGTCTGCCATGTTGCTCTCCTCCCAGTTTCTGAATACTTTAAGCTGTTTATGGATTCATGGCCTTCACACATGCTGTTCTGTTTTTTCTGCCCAGAAATCTCTTACCCTCAACTCTTCTTATTCAAGTCTACATTTTAATGTAATCTCCCTAGCGAGGACTTCCCTCACTCTCCTCATTTTATTTTCTCTCTCTGCATTCGATTTCTTTCTTTTCTAGCAAGTACCACATTTTAAAGTTTTATATTTAATTTGCTAAATTATCTTTTTCACTAGAAAGCAATACCTCACAAGGGTTGTGCAGAACTGTTATTCAGCAATATATATGACCAGCGCATTATAGATTCTCAAAGAATATTTTTTGAATGAGGAAATTAATTGATAAGTGAATGAAAAGTTAAATAGGTTAATGAGCAGATAGTTTACTAAAAGAGAAATGCAAGTGGTCTTAATTAATACATACGATGCCCCTAAAATAGTACCTGGTACATACTAAGCCCTCAACATATTTACTTATTGTTATTTTTATATTAACAGATACTATTATTTTTAAATTAATAATAATAATTATCACCCAAACTAATAGTCAAATTTAAAGAGTAAGGAGATACCAATTTCTGCTTTTTAAATGAACTACAATGAAAAAAAATATCATCAACATTTTGATGAGATGGGCACTTTTTAAAGGTAGTTACCAAGTGATTTGACAAAACCAATTTGGATGAAAGCAAGTTAATTAGTATAACAAGTGATCAGATGATGATTTGTTCAAGAACAAATGCTGCTAGATGTGGGTTGTTGAGATAATGGTATTTGTACTGTGGAGGTGGTGCCTTTAAACTTTTTTCTTCAGGTTAAGCTTGTTTCCTTCCTTTTTGTCCGTTTTCCAAAGGTTTTCAGGGGGGTTATTTTTTAACGTTTACCTTTTTTCAGCAATTAATTTTTCCATTCTATGTTTGTGACAAGGAAACAAATGTGTGACCATAGGAGATCAGTTGGAATATGTTAACTTTCTAACAGTAGGAGACTGGATGGGAAAAAAAACTATTTAGAGCACATAAAGAGTTGAAAGACTGCCCTGTGGTGTAGCAAAATTACCAAGACTAGGAAAAGCAGTGACTAGCAGCAGACATTTTCAGCAAAATTGCTGTTTAACCAGATGATTATGTTCAACAATTTGCTTTTGGCCACAATGTCTTAACCTTTACACCTATAATTTCACTATGAAGGAAAAAAATAGAAATGTAATCAAAGATTTATGTGCAAAGAGATTCGTCAAAAGTTAACAATGACACACAAAAACCCCATAAAACACAATGTCCAACATTAGGGGAGTTGTCCAAAATTGGGGTACGTGTCTAGGAACAAATAGAAACACTGTTTCTTTCTCTTACAGGATATTGGAGATTGGCACTCATTAATATGGTTACTTAGAGTAATTTCCTTAAGCAACATATTATAGTAAGATTGACAATTTGAGTGCATTTCCTGAAGAATAACTAAATCATAAAGAGCTTTTGAATAGTTCCCCCAAAGAATTGTGAATGCATTTATTACAGGTCTGACACATGACACTACATTGCTGCCACTTGCTTTTAGGGAAGGTATAAGATGGCGGTAAAAACAGCAGCATTTGGGAATCAATGGGCAGCAGTTATCTGTCAAAGGAGCAATGGCAAAATTCAGATACTTCCTTTGCCACACTCATAACATAGCAGCATAGCATGCTGCATTCTTTTTGGGGGGGAGATGTTTTTAAGCCACATAGCTTCCATGTGGAAGTGATTTCATCTCCTAATTAAGATCATATATATGAATAAAAGCAGAGGAAGGAAGCCAGCTTGACAAGGGTATCCTACCAAAAACCAGGGTAAATGGGAAGTCTTTGAAGGACATAAGATGAAGGTAGTTGGAGTTTGGAAGGAAGTGGTTTTATAGACCATGTTTTGTCTTGGTTGTTTTGTGGTCATTATTGGAGTGGTGTCTGAGACTCATTATGGGTTTGGTTCTGACATATTTATAGGGAAAGAGAGACAAGGCTTTCCTGGATTTGGTAGCAGCCCTGTTGTAGGTTAGCCAAAATTTACCCTTAACCTCTTATGAAGAATTGAATTACTTACCTTCTAGAAATATTCCCTGCATAATATTTGAACCATAATATTTTAAGCCATTAGGCTTTTGAAATATAGGCTAAAACTTTAAAGGAAAGTTTCCTAAATACTTTCAACACAGGATTGTGAAATGGAAAGAAAGAAGAAGGGGGAAGAGCTTTGGATTTTAGTGCCTCTGCAGGCATTATTAATCAGAACTGAAACAGAAAAAAAAGGAAAAAAAAAAAAAATTCACTGATAGAATTTGAGTGCATTAGCTCTGTGCATGCTGCAACAGATTTATAGGGGAATATTTTCTTTTAGTTTCTTATGGACCAATTTGTTTGACTCTTGTGGAAATAGATTCATTGATAGCTAAGTTTTAACCAAAAAAAGAATGATTTAATTAAATTATCATTCTATTTTGAGATTCTATTAATAGTTTAATACTATACATAAAAATAAACAAAACAACACAAGAAACAATGTACCTAATAGGAAGATTTCTTTATGGTTGAAAATCAGCAGTGTGTGTAATGGAAAGACGGAATCCAGGTTTGCTCAAGGTACATTTGAAACTGACATTATCACCTTTTTTTTTTTTTTTTCCTTGAGACGGAGTCTCGCTCAGTCACCCAGGCTGGAGTGCAGTGACAGGATCTCGGCTCACTGCAAGCTCCGCCTCCTGGGTTCACGCCATTTTCCTGCCTCAGCTTCCCGAGTAGCTGGGACTATAGGTGCCCGCCACCAGGCCTGGCTAATTTTTTTTTTTGGTATTTTTAGTAGAGACGGGGTTTCACCGTGTTAGCCAGGATGGTCTCGATCTCCTGACCTCATGATCCGCCTGCCTCGGCCTCCCAAAGTGCTGGGATTACAGGCGTGAGCCACCGCGCCAGGCCGGCATTATCACCTTTGAGTTAAATGAACATAACTTACATTAGCTATTTCCATAGAGTTACCCTGGATGATCAAAATCAAATAATAAAACTTACATACTTTTCAAAAAATATATGTGTATATGTATACATACATACACCTACACATACACTTATAGGAACATCTTCCAAATTGAGTTTTGTCTCATTATAGATTATTTTAAATAGAATAATATACATTCAGTTTTGGAGGCTTTGGGGTAGTTTATTATTCAACACATATGTTATATTGACACCCTCAATGATCCAATTCCCAATAGGAAAAGAATACTAGAATTGGAATTCTGTTTTAGGTTAAAGATGTTGTAAAAAAACATCTGCAAAATGAATTAAAAGTTTCCTCTTAGACTTTTTCACACTGTGAGACAACAGAATATATTTTGTGGCTTTATTAAAGTCTCTCATTGGTTTCTGTTTAAAATTTTTGAGATGAATACATAAATGAACATAGAACGTTCTGTGTGAGTGTGAATACACCTGCATGTGTGCTTGTGCCTGTGTAGTTGCAGTCTTAGACAGGTAGCTACTATTTTTTGAACAATATAGATTAGGTTGAGAAGCAAGAGACAGGAAGGAAGAAGGAAAAACAGCCAGCCAGGAGGGCGGACTGATGACTGAAGTTGAGGGCAAGAATACAGCGAGTTAACCAGAGCTTTCCCACCAACTCTCCACAGCTCTAGTTGCCCTCCCTCACCCCAGCCACATTCTCACTTCTCTTTAGCTCTAGTCTGAGAAATTGGAAGGGAATTTTAAAAATTAGAGTGTGGAGGAAAACATTACTTTTCTGAATCAGAATTTCAGAACCAGAAATAGACTTAAACAACAGCAAGTACCCTCACAAAATTTTCAGATGAGCGAATTAACCCAGAAGAAGAAAAGTGTTTCATTGGTCAGCAGAAAAAGCAATACCTCTGGTTGGGCATGATGGCTCACACCTATAATCCCAACACTTTGGGAGGCTGAGGCAGGTAGATGGCTTGAGCCCAGGAGTCTGAAACCAGCCTGGGCAACATGGTGAAACCCCATCTCTACAAGAAAATTTAAAAAAGAAAGAAAGAAAAGAAAGAAGGAAGAGAGGGAGAGAAGAAAAGAAAAGAAAGCAAAGCAAAGAAAAGGCAATACGGCATAAAAGACTCCTGACTTCCAGATCAAGATTATTTTTATGGCCACATTCTGGGAGAGTGCTAGCAAAAATTAAAGCAAGAACCTCTTTGTGATGAATTTCTTCTCTGTTGGAAGGGATACTGTATCTGCCACTGTGGCAGAGGTTGAGAAAGATGCTTAAACCAAACAGCGATCTTTATCTGAAGGACGGCAAAATATTGCCTGAACAGAGGAGTCATTCGATATTGTATGAAGTTTACCCTTGATCTTTTTAGAGGTAATTTTAGAAGTCCTCATCAGACAAAACCAGCCCCTTTCCAGATGGTGCCTTATACACCTAATGATCCTAGAGAATCAGATCCTGTGTCCCTTGTGTGCTGCCCTTCTTTTATGTGCGTTTCAAGCTCTTCTGATTGATTGTGAATCTTTGGCCTCAGGTTGCAATTGATGTCACAGGTCTTTCTGGTTTCATTTACGTACGCACAGGGGAATTTGCTTTTCTAGTCTTTGAAGCTGTATTAATGCAGCTTGACCTTGTAAGCCACGCAAAACTCTACCAGACCATTTTAAACCCCGAAGCTTCAATAGGAGACATTCAGAGGAAAGGAAAAAATCTTTTGATAGTCAACATTATTCACGATTCTTTATTTCAAAATTTAATGTACAGACATATATTTTGACCATACCAGATTCACCTGTCCTGAAGAGATGCATTTTGCTACATGTAGGTAAAGATGTTGATGAATACCCCATATATATATGTGTATACATACACACATGCGCACACACACACGCACACACACGTGTGTGTATATATGTATGTTAAATCCCATGTATAGTAATATGGTTATTGACAGTATATAGAATAGTAATACAGTTATTGACAGTATATATATGTGTGTGTGTACTGTACTTCATATATACCTTCATATTACATATATCTACTGTCAGTAACTGTATTACTATACATGGAGTTTTCCATTATGAAACATCATTCGATAAATATTTATTGAACACCTAGTATTTGACAGACATAGTGGGTTGGCCCTGAGAATTCAGTGGTAACAAAGGCAGAAATGTTCATGTCCTCATGGAACTTGCATCATTACTCTCCACAAAATTATGCCTTTATCAAGGAGAGTAAATAATTCTGGGCTCCAGATTCTTTTTGTCTAAAAATGCATGTATTTAATGAATGTAATCTTTTAATTAACATGTAACGTATACACAGAGAAGTACACAGATCAAGTATACAGCTCAAAGAATGTTTACCAAGTAAACACACCCATAAAAGCAGCAGCCAGGTTAAGAAACAGAACATTACCAGCCCCCAGAAGCCCCTTTAAAATCCTTTTCTAGTTACTAACCTTCCCAAGGTAACTAATTTTCTGACTTCGGACACCATAAATTAATTTTGGCTTGTTTTGAACTTTGTAGAAGTGGAATCATACGGTGTATGATCTTCTGTGTCTGTCTTCATTTGCTCAGTATTATGCCTGTGAAATTCACCTGAGTTATTGCATGTAGTTAAGTTCATTCATTCTCCTTGGTGTATAGTATTCCACTGTATATTACATTTCATTTATCCATTCTATTATTAAAGACATTTGGGCTATTTCCAGTTTGGGGCTGTTATCAGTTCTGTTACTATTAAGGTACTTGTGCCTGTCTTTAGGTGACTGTTAGGTATACACCTATGAGTTGGAATATTGGGTCATAGATTATGCATGTATTCATCTGTACTACACATGGCCAAGCAGCTTCCCAAAGTGTTTATACCAAGTTGTCCCACCGTCAGTGTATGAAAATTCCAGTTACTACACATCCATGTCAAGCTTAAGGTTACGTGCTTTTTCATTTTCATGTGCATTTTAAGTTTAAAAAGTAGACTAGAACCACCGGAGCTTTGTGATAAACAATGAGACATCATAAAGTTTGTAGCAACAGTTCTAATCCCTTGAATTTTAGTCTATGCCAATGATTCAGGATGATATTATATTAAATTAGAAACTCTGCTTAACTCTTGATGGAATAAAAGTTACTGTTTACAATGGAAAGTCCTGCAAAAGTTTGCCTTTCTTACATTTGGAGTTGTGGCTTTTTCAAGCGAGCAGTGTCGGACCATTTTTGTTAGCCAGAGGGCCAAGTAAGAAAAAATAAAAAATATGTACAGGTCACATTTTTAAATTTCAAAATGGAAATGGCTTTCTTGAGACATGGGGAAGAAACATACATTTGGTTGTGAGATAACCTACCATATCAAGTGGAAGACGGGAGGTGGGAAAGTTGGAGCAACTATTGGCCAGTAAAATGTTACTATTGGACCGTATTTGAGAACTGGCTGTAGGGAGACAGCTGTCATCCTGAAATTAACTTGTCAACCACACTGTAAAGGTAGGAGGGCTAACTTCCAGACCAAGACCATTAAGAGGGGCTGTTTTAGCAGCCCACCTCAGCTTTAACACTTCCCTAGGAGAAACTATAAATATAATGGATCCAGGCCCAGGCCTATTACAGAAGGGCCTGCTGAAGGAAAGAAGAACCTTATTCTTAGAAAAAAAACACTGATGGTTTCCTTTTCCTTTTCAGTCCAAGGTTTACACTCGCACACCAACCTTATATTTGGACTTCAAATTGGACCCAGGAGCAAAACATTCCCAACCTATTCCTAAAGGTATGATGGGTTCTGGGGTTTAGTAGTCATGTCAGGAAAGAAAACAAAAACCAGCAAAGGGCTGTTTTCTCTGGAATGTACTTGTTTCTGAAACTCAGCACAAAGTTCTATGAACTCTGTTTATGTTTAATTGTGTTTAAATTGACAAATACTGCTGGGACCTTTCAAGTTAAGAAAATCAGGAAGAGGCCGGGTGCGGTGGCTCACGCCTGTAATCCCAGCACTTTGGGAGGCTGAGGCGGGTGGATCACGAGGTCAGGAGATCGAGACCATCCTGGCTAACAC
>NW_012105254.1:2474944-2496795 GCF_000951045.1 Mandrillus leucophaeus
GTCTCGATCTCCTGACCTCGTGATCCGCCCGTCTCGGCCTCCCAAAGTGCTGGGATTACAGGCTTGAGCCACCGCGCCCGGCCTATTTTTTTTATTAACACACAATAGATGTACGTATTTTCAGGGTACATGTGATAATTTAATACAGTCATATAATTTGTAAAGATCAAGTCAGTATAATTAGGATATTCATTACCTTAAATATTTGTCTTTTCTTTATGCTAGAAACATTTGAATTATTCTTTTCTAGCTGTTTGGAAATATACAAAGATTGTTGTAAACAATAGTCATCCTACTGATCTATCAAACACCAGATCTTATTTCTTCTATCAAATTGTATATTTGTACTCATTAATCAATTCTCTTTATCCCTCCCAGACCCCTACCCTTCATGTCCTCTAGTAACCATCAGTCTTCATGAGATCTTTATGAGATTCGCTTTTTTACTCCCATATAAGAGTGAGAATGTGCGATATTTGTCTTTGTGTGCCTGGCTTATTTAACTGAATGTCCTCTCCAGGTTGCTGCAGATGACAGGATATCATTCTTTTTACAGCTGAATAATATTTCATTGTGTATTTATATCACATTTTCTTTATCCATTTATCTATTACTGGGCACTTAGGTTGATTCTACGTTTTGTCCATTGTGAATAATGCTGCAATAAACATGGGAGTGCAGGTATTTCTTTGATATATTGATTTTTTTTTTCTTTTAAATATGTACCCAACAGTTGAATTGCTGGATTATATGGTAGTTCTATTTTTAGTTTTTTTTGAGGACCCATACTGCTTTCCATAATGGTTGTACTAATTTACATTCTCACTGACTATATACAAGGGTTCCCCTTTCTCCACATCCTCACCAGCATGTGTTATTCCCTTTTTGATAACAGCCATTTTAACTGGGGTGAGATGATGTCTCATTGTGGTTTTGATTTGCATTTCTCTGATGATTAGTGATGCTGAGCATTTTTTTCATACACCTATTGTCCATTTGTATGTCTTCTTTTGAGAAATGTCTATTCCGAGCTTTTGCCCATTTTAAAATTGGATTTCTTTTTGCTATTGAGTTGTTGAGCTCCTTATATATTCTCATTATTTATCCCTTGTCAGATGGGTAGTTTGCAGATATTTTCTCCCATTCTGTGGGTTGTCTCTTCACTTATTATTATTATTATTTGTTTGTTTGTTTTTGTTTTGTTTTGTTTTGTTTTTTTTTTTTTTTTTTTGAGACAGAGTCTTGCTCTGTCACCCAGGCTGGAGTACAGTGGTGTGATCTCAGCTCACTGCAACCTCCACCTCCTGGGCTCAAGCAGTTCTCCTGCCTCAGCCTCCCAAGTAGTTGGGATTACAGGTGTGTGCCACTACACCTGGCTAATTTTTGTATTTTTAGTAGAGATGTGGTTTAATCATGTTGGCCAGGCTGGTCTTGAACTCCTGGCCTCAAGTGATCTGCCTGCCTTGGCCTCCCAAAGTGCTAGGATTACAGACGTGAGCCACCACACCCAGCCTCATCTTATTGATTGTTTCCTTTGCTGTGCAGAAGCATTTGAGCTTGATATAACATCATTTGTCTATTTTTGCTTTGGTTGCTTGTGCTTTTGAGGTCTTACACAAAATATCTTTGTCCAGTCCAATGTCCTGGAGATTTTCCCCAATGTTTACTTTTAGAAGTTTCATATTTTGAGGTCTTAAATTTAAGTCTTTAATTCATTTTGATTTGATTTTTGTTTATGGCAAGAGATAGGGGTCTAATTTCATTCTTCAGCATATGAATATCCAGTTTTCCCAGCACCATTTATTGAAAAGACTGTCTATTCCTCAGTGTATGTTCTTAGCACTTTTGTCAAAAATGAGTTCCATTGGTCTATGTGTCTGTTTTTATGCCAATACCATGCTGATTTGGTTGTTATAGCTCTGTAGTATAATTTGAAGTCAGGCAGTGTGATGCCTCCAGCTTTGTTCATTTTGCTCAGGATTGCTTTGGCTATTTGGGGTCTTCTGTGGTTCCATATAAGTTTTAGGATTCATTTCTGTGAATAGGATTGGCATTTTGATGGGGATTGCATTGAATCTGTAAATTGCTTTGGGTAGTATTACCATTTTAGTGATATTAATTCTTCCAATCCGTGAGCACAGAATAGCTTTCAATTTTTTTGTGTCCTTTTCAATTTCTATCATCAGTGTTTTATAGTTTTCCTTGTATAGACTTTTCACTTCTTTGGTTGATTCCCAGGTATTTTATAATCTTTCTTCGTAACCATTGTAAATAGGATTGCTTTCTTGATTTTTTTTTCCGATTGTTCGCTGTTGGTGTATATAAATGCTACTAATTTTTTTATGTTGATTTCATATCCTGCAACTTTACCAAATTTGTTTATTAGTTTTAATGGTTTTTTTTTTTTTTTTTTTTTTGGTGGAGTCTTTAAGTTTTTCTTAGTATAAGATCATGTAATCTGTGAACAAGACTAGTTTGACTTCTTCCTTTTCTATTTGAATGCCCTTTATTTTTTTTTTCTCTTGCCTAGTTGCTCTCGCCAGGACTTCCAGTATTATGTTGAATAAAAGTGGTTAAAATAGGCATCTTTTTCTTGTTCCAGATCTTAGAGGAATTCAGTTATTCAATTGAATTCTTTCAGTTTTTTCCCATTCAATATGGTGATAGCTGTGGGTTTGTCATAATAAGGCCTTTATTATTTTGAGGCACGTTGATTCTATACCCAGTTTGTTAAAGGTTTTTGTCATAAAGAGATGTTGAATTTTATTGAATGCTTTTTCAGCATCTATTGAAATAATAAGGTTTTTCTTCTTGATTCTGTTAATGTGATGTGTCACATTTATTGGTTTGTGTGTGTTGAAACATCCTTGCATCCTTGGGATGAATCACACTTGATCATGGTGAACAATCATTTTAAGGTGCTGTTGAATTCAGTTTGCTAGTATTTTGTTGAGAGTTTTACATCTGTTCATCAGAAATATTGACCTGTGGTTTTCTTTTTTGGTTGCGTTCTTGTCTGGTTTTGGTATCAGGGTAATGCTGGCCTCATAGGATAAATTTGGAAGTACTCCCTCCTCTTCAGTCTCTTTGAAGAGTTTCAGTAGGATTGGTATTAATTTGTCTTTAAATGTTTGGTAGAATTCAGCAGTGAGGCCATCAGATCTTGGGCTTTTTTTTTTCTTTTTTAATGGGAGACTTATTATGGCTTCTATCTCATTACTAGTTATTGCTTTGTTGAAGTTTTCTATTTCTTCATGGTTCAATCTTGGTAGGTTGTATGTATCCAGGAATTTATCCATTTTTTCTAGGTTTTCCAATTTCTTGGCATATAGTTCTTCATAGTAGTCTCTAATGATTCTTTGTATTTCTGTGGTCTCAGTTACTGTGTCTTCTTTTTCATTTCTGATTTTATTTATCTGGGTCTTCTCTCATTTATTCTTAGTCCAGCTAAAGGTTTGTCAATTTTATTTATCTTTTCAAAAAACCAACTTTTCATTTCATTGATCTTCTGTATTTTTTTGTCTCAATTTCATCTACTTCTACTCTGATCTTTATTATTTCTTTCCTTCTACTAATTGTGGATTCCATTCTGGCTATTTAAGTACAGAAAAATTTTAGATTAATTCACTTAAACATAAGCCTTCACTATGCATGATTTTTATAACAATAAGTATACCTGTATGTGTGCTTTAACCTTTTAGTGCAGTGCTTTTATCTTTTACTTTTGAGTAGTTTTCCTCCAATCCCTTGTCCTCCCTTATCTATGTCCAGTACCCTTGCTATATAGATCACAGGTATATCCTTGAATTGTATCTTGCTGTATCTTTCTCCACACTTATTTTTCTACATATATGTGCATTCAAATATTATATGCAGATATCAGGTTATTTTGTCATTTTACTAAAATGGAATCGTAGCTACTCTTTTACATCCTGTTTATTTGACTGAAAAAATACCCCATGGAAATCCTTCCCAATTTACTTATATAGTTCCTTTTGTTTTGTTTTGTTTAAGAGACAGGGTTTCTCTGTGTCACCCGGGCTGGAGTAAAGTGGCACAATTATATCTCACTGCAACCTCGAACTCCTGTGCTCAAGAGATCTTCCCACCCCAGCCTCCCAAGTAGCTAGGACTACAGTCTCTCATCATTAACGGTAGCTTCTTTTAACGGTGATATTCTACATCATCTAAATACATGCTATGATGAATTTAGCTACTTTCTATCAATGAGAATTCACTTTGTTCCTAGCGCTTGGCTACAGCTAACTGGTCTGCAATGAATACCCTTGTATATCTGCCTTCCCATGTGGAAATTTATTTTGATGAGACAGGTTTCCTGGGATGGTCACCAGGTCTGTGCATGCTTAGTTTTAAAAGACATTGTCAGGTTGCAATCCAAAGAGGCTGTCACACTTTCTATTATCACTATATAGAATACCAGTTTCTCCATGATCCCACTAGCAGGAAGTCTATGGTTCATGTTCATTTTTGCTCTGCTCTCAGACATCACCTTATATTGCCTCCTGAGAGAATGTATATCTGTCAGTTTACAAAGGTGTATTTGCATTTTATTTTGTCATCATGAATTTTAAACCTGAGATTTGTTTTCAAACACGTTTTGTTGTTGTTGTTGTTGTTGTTGTCGTCGTTGTTTTGAGATGAAGTCTTGCTCTGTCACGCAGGCTGAAGTGCAGTGGTATGATCTCGGCTCACTGCAACCTCTGCCTCCCAGGTTCAAGCGATTCTCCTGCCTCAGCCTCCCGAGTACCTGAGACTACAGGCTCATGCCACCATGCCTGGCTAATTTTTGTATTTTTAGTAGCGACGGGGTTTGACCATGTTGCCCAGGCTGCTCTTGAACTCCTGACCTCAGGTGATCTGCCCACCTTGGCCTCCCAAAGTTGGGATTACAGGTGTGAGCCACTGTGCCCACCTTCAAACACATTTTTTTGTTTGTTTGTTTGACATGGAGTTTCGCTCTTGTCACCCAGGCTAGAGTGCAATGGCATGATCTCGGCTCACTGCAACCTCTGCCTCCCCGGTTCAAGTGATTCTCCTGCCTCAGCCTCCCAAGTAGCTGAGATTACAGGTGCCCGCCACCACGCCCAGCTAATTTTTGTATTTTTAGCAGAGATGGGGTTTCACCATGTTGGCCAGGCTGGTCTCGAGCTACTGACCTCAGGTGATCCACCCGCCTCAGCCCCCCAAAGCACTGGGATTACAGTCATGAGCTACCACACCTGGCCTCAAAAATACTTTTATAGGGATACAACAGGAAATAGCTTAGAAATGCACATTTAGCATTGAGCATCTGTAAACCCACTTTAAACAAGTGTGTTATGAACCCAGCTATGAAGCAAAAGATCCTTTCTTTTCCAATACATCACTTTTAGTTATAGTGTTCTCTCTTTCTCAGTCTGTCTGTCTGTACCTCTCTCTCCCCCTCCCTCCCCTATCTCTCTCTCTTTCACACAAACACACACACACACACACACACACACACACACACTCATCCATGCTTCCACTGCATTAGGTGACAAATACAAAGTTCGAAGTTTCTCTGTTTAGTGCCAAACAATTAATTCAAGTATTATAAAGTACTCATTATTTGCAGCTTTGATAGTCCTGGCTGCCTGTCGTGAGATATACTGGATGGTAAAATTATGCTGTATAAATTTTATTATGAAGTAATTCAAATCAAGGTCACCATTTGTCTTTTTTTCCCCACCTTTCCAGGTCAAATTCCATCACAAACTCCAAGGACTGTCTAAATTCTTTTTATTTGGGTGCTTTGTTGTATCAAATATTTTGTGAAATGCGTAGGCCATTGGCTGAGTCCTGGACATGTTTTGTTTATAGTATTTTGATTGTTTTGTTACTCATGGTAAAGGGATTTGACATGGATATCTGGGTTATGTTTGGCTTTTGGCATAAGCTTTGCAGTGTAACTAATTTAATGTTGACTTGGTTGTATCATTACCAGACTAATTGGATAGGAATAGAAGCATACACTGCTACCATCCCATCCCTGATACTGGGAAAATGCATATATCCCAAGGGAAATACAGTTAAGGGAGACTGAACACGTTTCTCATGAATCAGACTAGGTTTTATCTGAATTCCTCCCCATAAATACTATTTGAATCGATTTTTACCATCTCTTTATTTCCTTCAGGCTAGGCACGTTTCTCTTGGGTTGTGCTAATCTTGCAGAAAACAGATGTTTCATGCAGTGATGATTTGGAAGGAAGTATATATCAGGAATTGAGCTGGACGGTGCATCACTTACAAAGAATCTAATTTGTTGAGTCTCTGACAGTACCAGATTCCTTTCACATTGGCCACACGTTTTTCATATTAGATCTTGGCTAAAATAAGAGTAAGTAGTTTTTTAATGGTGACTTTTACCATCTCTGAATTTCCTTTTGCTGTAAACTGATATACAGATAACACTGTTTGTTACCATTAATTTTGAAGGACATAAATCTGTATTTCTAGGAAAACATCAACCTTTTCCAAGAAACATGTGCCTTCTGGTCCTCATGTCCCCCTTGTCTTCTGACTGACTGTATCACAGTTTGGCCCTCAACAGCCACTCTGTTTATTTTCCTTTTTCTTTTACAGCACCTTTGCTTCTAGATACTTGAAGGCAGGATCTGGAATATTAAAAATAGAGAGCTGTTATGGGAAAAACTTGATTTTACGAACCTTTTTGCTTTTCCTCACCTTATAACTTTTCCTTTACAGTATATGTAGATCAATAAACAAAATTTCTTTATAAACCATATAGTCTACCCCTCTGTGGTAAGCAAAATAATGTCCCCCCAAAGATGTCCACATCCCAGTTTCCAGAATCTGTGTATATGTTATGTTCCATAGCAGAAACGACTTTGCAGATGTGACTAAGTTAATGCTGCTGAGATAGGGAGATTAGCCTGGATGATGTAGGTGGACCCAGTGTCATAATGAGAATCTAAATAAGAGAAACAGGAAGACGGGGAGTCAGAGTTAGAGAAGGACATGTGACAATAGAAGCAGAGGTCAGAGAGAGTGATTTGATTACTGGTTTTGAAAATGGAAGGTCCCACAAGCCAAGGACTAGTGGCAGCCTCTAGAAGTTGAAAAAGGCAAGAAAACAAATTTCCCCCTACAGCCTCCAGGAAGAATGCAGTTCTGCTTGATTTTAGATCTCTGAGGCTCATTTTGGGGCTTCTGACCTCCAGAACTGTAAGATAAAAGTTTTTGTTACTTTAAGGCACTAAGTTTTAGAGTAATTTGTTATAGCAGCAATAGGAAACTGATACACCCTTTTAAATGTTGTCAATATATTTTTGCTTCTGTGTTTACGGGGGAAAAAAAAGAAAAGGAGCTACATCTTCCTTGATTAAAACGTAGATTTTAATGCCATACATACAGTAGCTACTTGGTAAGTCACATTAGTATATATTTAAATAAGTCTTATTGTATTAATGATCTATATGCTGCATAACAAATTACCCCAAAACTTTATGCCTTAGAACAACGTGTATTGTCTTGCAATGTCTCACAACTTAGCTGTGTACTGTTACAAGGCTGATCGAAGTGTCAACTGGGGGCTGGGCGCTGCGGCTTACACCTGTAATCTTAATACTTTGGGAGGCTGAGGCGGGCAGATCACTCAAGGCCAAAAGTTTGAGACCAGCCTGGCCAACATGGCAAAGCCCCACCTCTACCAAAAATACAAAAATTAGCCAGGCATGGTCTTGCGGGCCTGTAGTCCCAGCTACTGGGGCAGTTGGGGTGGGGTGCAGAGGGGTGCTGAGGCATGAGAATTGCTTGAACCTGGGAGGCAGAGGTTGCAGTGAGCCAAGATCACCCACTGCAGTTTTCTGTCTCAGAAAAAATAAATAATTAAAGTGTCATCTGGGGCTGTGGTCATCTCAAGGCTTGACTGAGAAGGATGTGCTTCCAAGCTCACACTCATGTGGTTGTTTTCAGCATTCAGTTCCTCAAGGGTTGCTGGCTAGAGTCTGCTCTCTGGTTTTGGCCACAAGGGGCTCTATATAGGGCAGCTCACAACATGGCCGCTGACTTCATCAGAAGGCACAAGGATGAGCAAGATGGAAGCCAGAGACTTTATGTAACCTAATCTCAGAAGGGACATTGCATCAGTTTTGCTATATTCTGCTGGTTAGAAGCAAGACTCTAGCCACAGCCCATACTCAGAGAGAGGGAATTACATAGGGCAATACGGGAGGCAGGATCAGGCAGACGTCTTAGAGTCGACCTCCACACTTATGATCTTGGTTGAAAGTACCACATATTTTTCCATACGGTCAATGACTCAAAAACAAATAGTGATTTTTTTCTCTCTCGCATTTGTGACTTTTAAAAATGACTTGAGTAAACCTCGAAAAATGCATAGTGATTTTTCCACAGGCTTCTTGCCTGTTTTTTCATAGTCATTCTCTACTTTTAAGGAGAATGCCCCAAACATGAATGATTCATGTAGAATTTTACATTTTGAGTCTTGTCATAGAGAGAAAAAGCCTATTTAATTTATGAGTAATTTTTTTGCAGAGCTCTCTACTTCCCAGCAGTACATTAGGCTATTCAATCATGGTTCCCTTCATACTTAGAATATATACATAACAATTATGGATGTAAATCTATAGGTCTTCAGAACAGTGATTAACATGAATCAGAGCCTGAAATATAAAATTATTCGGGAAGAAGTTTAACATCATTTTCCTTTGACTAGGTTGTCTTTTTCATATTGATTTGTAAGAGCTCTTTATATATTCTGAATACTAGTCATTGTCAGTTATTTGTGTTGCAAATATCTTTTCTGCCTTGTTTTTTTTTTTGTTTTTTGTTTTTATCTTTCTATACTATGTTTCTCTACTTTAATAAATAAAAATGCTTTAAATGTATCTATCGGCTCCTTAATGATTAGTGCTTTCTGTGGCTTCTTTAATCATCTTTCCCTAACCCAAGATCATAAAAATGTACTCTCTATTATAAGTGCTTTGTTGTTTTGCCTTTCATATTGATGTATTTATTTCACCTGGATTATTTTTTAATTAATTTTTAAATTGGTAAAATTGTATGTATTTATCATATACAACTTGGTGTTTTGAAGTATATATACACTGTGGAATGACTGAATTTAACTAATTAACATGCGTTACCTCACATAGTTATCATTTTTGTGATGAGAACACTTTATATTCACTCAGCATTTTTCAAGAATACAATACATTGTTCTTAACTGTAGTCACCATGTTGTACAATAGATCTCTTGAACTTATTTCTACTATTTAACTGAAATTTTGTATCCTTTGATGAAATTGGTTTTCATGTATGGTAAGATACAATTACATTTTTTAAAACATGGTTTGAAACACAGGAAAAAATGACAAAAATCCATAATGGAGAATGCCATGAACACTTTAAGGGGTTCACAATTCACTGAATCATCATATAGTAATAATAATCATTATAGCTAACATTTATTAAATGCCTATTGTTTGCCAGAAACTGCTCTAAGAACCTCCCCTATCCTTAGAATTAACACCTGCAATCCTCACAATCCTGTGAGGTAAGGATTATGATTATTTCATTTTTCAGATGAGGAAACTGAGGTACAAAGAGATTAAGTAACTTACTCAAGATCAATCAGCTAGTGAGTAATGGGACTGAGTTTCTGCTAGGACTCTTAACTGCCATCTTGTCCTGCACCAAACGAAAACATGGACCTTTAGTGACCAGTACTCTATTAGTAGTGCCTTGGGCATATTGGTAAATAAATCCAAAATTTTGCACATAGGTTAGAAAAAGGACTATTCTTAAAAATGTTTAGATGAGTAATATAATCAGTATGAAATTTGTGTTGTGTTTTTCTGTTATGTCACCTTTAGGAGAGAGCAGAT
Source organism: Mandrillus leucophaeus (assembly GCF_000951045.1). NCBI lineage: Eukaryota > Metazoa > Chordata > Mammalia > Primates > Cercopithecidae > Mandrillus > Mandrillus leucophaeus. The sequence goes on from NW_012105254.1 coordinate 2,484,856, forward strand.
TAAATTGATGATCAATGTAAAGTAAAAACCTATTCTAAGAATTTAAATATATTTCTATTTTGGCAGGGGTGTATTTTTTTTTCATATTTTACAGGGGCTTTTAAAAATCTTTTTCTCAGGCTGGGCATGGTGGCTCACACTTGTAATCCACACACTTTGGGGGACTGACACAGGCGAATCACTTGAGGCCAGGAGTTCGAGACAAGCCTGGGCAACAAAGTGAGACTCTGTCTGTAATTTTTAAAAAAGACCTCTTTCTCTTAAAAACAGTTAGGTGTCCAAATACATCCTGAAGTAATCTTAGGGGTATTTATGACTTTCCTGCTAATTTCAGGTTTCTATTATTTTTTGAATAGTTAATCCTTAAAATTCTGCATATTTTAGATCTTAATAGTCTATAAACTTGACTTCAATCTAAGTTCGAATGCTTAAACTAGTTTCTGTTTTATAGTGCTAAATAGAATTTTATGATTATGTCTACATTATTTGAATTATTTTCTGATTTTTTTTCTGAGCAATTAAAAACCGGTTGTGAATACTGTATATCTGAAGAGGAGACAAGTTCTGTTCAAATAAAACCAAGAAATAGTAGTAGCGTATATTACTTTAGTTAAAAATTGTATTAAATGTCTTGATGAGAAAACTTCAATGCGTCATTGTACACTTAGTCTCTAAAGAGCAGGATACAATTATTATGTGTCGATTTTAAACATTTTTTAAAGAGCAGGATAAGCTTCTAGAGCATTCTAATACATTTTTAGTACTATTGTATTAGCAAGAAAATAATCAGCAGGGTTTACCCTCCAGTGGGCTAGGCTTCATTCTGGGCATGCAGAAGGCTGTATTCTGAGTTTACATTCTAAAGAGCTTATATTGCTTATCATTTCTCATTCAAAATGTTAAATTTCATTTATTTCTCAGCTTTCCTGTTAGCTTCTGATGCAATGAGTGTTCAGTATTATGAATGTGGACCAAACCATAAGACAGGGTTCTCCTATAGGCTACAGTTGTGCTTGCTTAAAATACGGGATCCTGAGGGATGGCTCTTAATGTTATATGCCCATGGCTTATAAGCAGCCTGTAGTGTGATCATTCTGTAATGTAGAAAGTGCATTCTGAGTCTATTTTATTCTGGAAAACCAATTGTCTCAAGTGTTTTGATGTGTATACCATTGGGTTATATAGTTGGGCATTTTCTTACTGGTGTCACTCATCAAATTTGGTAAAATGGGCATTCTCATTTGTTTCCAATGGAATTCCCACAAGTTCAGGTAATAACCTATCTCTTTTCCAGATTGCAGAGTTACAAAGTTGACATTTCTTTATCTTGCGGTTTATGTTCAGTTATAAGATGGTGGTTAAATGCCTATTCTTGGCAAGTTAGTAGATCTTATGGTGAGCTGTCACTTGCTGTATGATCAGGGCAACCCAACTTATGTCACCAATTCTAGACTGCAGTGTTTGGTGGGACACAGACAGCATCCTTAATGCCATGAGGTTCTCGATGAGGATGTTTTGGGAGAAGTCCCAAAATGTAGACTTCTTTTGGGAAATGATGACCCTGCTGAGCTTTGCTCAGCAGTCGAAGAGACTAATTGGCTTGGTGTGAGGAGGGTACAGCAGGGAGCTTGGGGCCATCTCCATAGCAATGACCCTTCTCTGGCCGGGGTCACAGCCTCATCAGAAGTGTGTAACCTCTCCACATGCACAAATTTGAAGGAAAGTGGAAAGAGAAGAAAGGGGCAGGAAAATGAACTGATATTTGTTAAATACCTCCTAAGTGCCTGGCATTGTGTAGAGAAGATTAAAAACATGTAACACGCATATGTATATACAGATGTGTATGGACATTTATATATGTTTATATAGATATACAATATAAACAGTATGTTTGATGTTTCCCCATTAGACTGTGTTCATCACAACTCTGCGTTATATGTATTCATTCCTTATTTTACAAAGCAGCAAACAGGCTTAAAGAGATGAAGAGTCTGGTCCTAGATCTCCCTGAGGGTGATGCGCTGATGTTGAAACAGAAACTTTCTGCCTGTAATGGTGTGTGTGCTCGTTTTTGTTGCTGTTTGGTTGCTTAGTTGGTTTGTTTTCCATGGTTCTCCACAAAGCCTCCTTTAAGGTTTGCTGCTGTGCTTTGTTTCCCCGCTCCCCAAGGGGGAGTTGCTTAGATAGAATTAAATATGGAGGCGGGGCAGGCAGAGGGGCCATGATACTAGAGAAATGTAGGACCATATTGAGACGAATCTGTCTGTCAGGAGTTTGGGCTTGTCCTGGGAGAACAGGGAGCCATTGAAGGATTTTAAGTGGAGATTCTAAAAAGGTGCAATTTACGCATGTAGAAAATGGATTGGCAGCAACCAGTTAGGGGACATTTCTTTCACCTGTATGGTTTTTATCTTAAAGAAAAGATAGATATGAAATAAGTATGACAAACATATATGTTCATTATTTCCTCCTTTGTGCTCTTCTGAATTAAAAATTTAAGTATTGAAAATAAATGAAAATTCTCTAAATCTAGGAGGGACAGGGATTAGCAAACAATTCAATCAAATGAAGAAACATCAAATAAACCCAAACTGAGGGACATTCTATAAAATAACTGGTCTGTACTTATAATGAAAGAAAAAGACTGAGGAACTGTTTCAAATGAAAGAAGATTAGACATGATAACTAAGTGCAGCGTGTGATCGCAGATTGGATCCTGGCCTAGAAATTTATTTCTCCTTTTCCATAAAAGGCATTACTCAGATGATTGACACAATTTGAATATCCGTACATAGACAGTAGCATTGTATCAATGTTAATTTCATAATTTCCATAAGTGCACTATAGTTTTGTGAGAAAATATCTTTGTTTTTAGGAAATACATACTGAAAATTATTTCAAGGTAAAGGGGCTATGTGTCTGCAAATTACTCTCAAATATTTCAGAAAAAAAAAAGAATGACATATATTTATAGCGAGAAGAATGATAAAGCATATATGTAAACATGTTAGCTTTGGGGGAAATCTAGGTGAATGGTGTACAATAATTCTCTGTAGTATTTTTGCAACTTTTTGGTATGTCTGAAATTATTTTAAAATAAAAATTATAAAGAATTGTATGGAAGGAGGAGCCGGAGGGAAGAACCAGGCCGGTCTGTGTCTTGTCCTAGGAGGCCAGGGTTGAGGTCCAAGATGAGGGAGTTACCTGCCAAAGCTGATGTGGGGACTTCCGGTGGGGTGGGGGTTGCGGGCATGGGAGGAGGCTCTTAGGAACCAGGGTTGCTTTGGGGTCTGGCAATTAGTGTGACCCAGAGTTTGTGAAGGGTTGCAATCTCTCCTTAGCCCAGTGCCCTTATCTCTGTTAATGGTGTTGGTGTGTCACCAGGCCATGTTTTTCTATTTTTTCTGCACATACAGGTGGTAAGGAATACTTGTAAATTCATTGGAATAATGAACTCTAAAACTGAGCAGAAGGAAAATGACCTGGGTTAAGGCAAGGAATGTAGGCTGAGGAAAGCTCTCACTAGGGACGTGTGCAAGAATTAGGAGCCTCCCTGGAAATGAGAGCAACTGCCACAGAAAATGATTTACATATTTTTTTAAAGTTTTGGGTTTTCAATGTTTGGCTAAAGGAGGTCTGACTTAAGATGCGTTGCTGACTTAACTGTCCTAGGGGGCCAGAACGAAAATGTGACCTCCTTCCCAACTCATTTTATTCGTCACTGCCCAGCGGAAGGCAACAGCTTTTCGGCTGCAAAGAGACACTAGCTTGCAGACTATATTTGTAGAAGAAAGGAAAATGTAGCGGGGTGTGAACTCTGACAAAGCAATAAAAATTGGGGGATGGCATCAGTTCTTGGTGCAGAACATAAAAGTGGGAGGAGAGGTGGGGGGAGAAAGAAAGATGAGAAGGAACTGAAAATCTCACAAGAGATCTCTTGGTTAATGCAATCCTGCTCTTCACAGGGAAGGAATTCTCATAAAACGCGGCTGTTGCTAAACATATAGTAAGCATTCATTAGATTTGGCATTTGTTTTCTTCTGCAGCAGGCTTAAGAAACAAAGCTTAGTGGAAATTAAACAAATTAATAGAGGCAAGTGCAGATAGGCATCATGCTAAAAAGAAAGAAAAAAGTAAATTGCCTTCATTCCTATTCCATGCCCTCTAACACTCTGTGCTTTCCAATCAGCAACATGAATTGTGCTATTACTGGCAAAGGTGGACAATATATCCTAACAGAAGACTTTTACAAAGAGTAAAACTATATGAACGCACATAATAAATTGACTTGGCCATTCCTTTAAGCAGATGTTTGGTCCTTCCAGATCATGTAAAAAGATAAAAAAGGAAAGAGAACAGACCTAGGCAATTATTTGTGGACCAGATTTCTGCTTGGAGGGTGAACAGGAAGCAAAGCAGGTGGAGGAGAAATGAGATTAGAACAATCAAAATGAACTCAAATAAAAGCCTGGTTGAACTATTGAGAGTTTTGAGGTTTTGTCAAATGTGGTAACCATTTTTTTAATACCTTTAAACCATGAATAGAGGATTCGTTGTGTAAATTACGACATGTGCTTACAATGGAATGCCATGCGGTTTTTCCCAAGGATGAGTTACTTCTCTATGTTTTGACATGGAAAGGTATCCAAAATAGAATATTGAGTTATTTCTAGTTTTTATTTATTTATTTATTTATTTTTTCGAGACGGAGTCTTGCTCTGTCACCCAGGCTGGAGTGCAATGGTGCTATCTCGGCTCACTGCAACCCCTGCCTCCCGGGTTCAAGAAATTATCCTGTCTCAGCCTCCCGAGTAGCTGGGATTACAGGCACGTGCCACCACACCTGGCTAATTTTTGTATTCTTAGTAGAGACAGGGTTTCACCATGTTGGCCAGGTTGGTCTCAAACTCTTGACCTCATGATCTGCTCCCCTCGGCCTTCCGAAGTGCTGGGATTACAGGTGTGAGCCACCGCGCCGGACCCAAGTTAGTTCTAGTTTTTAAGGAAATAACTTATAGTACATAAAAGAAAAAAAAAAAAAAACTGAAAGCACAAATACCAAATTGCTAACAATATATCAGAGTAGGAATGAAGATTGCAAAAAGATTTTCAGTTTAGATGTCCCGCACTGTCATATTCTTAAAATATTTTTAAATTAATGTATTTTTTCATAATCAGAAAAAATGAAGCTATTGGTGCTCCGAAAAAGAAACTTAAACAATTATCCGTGGAGAAATTTTTGAAAAAGCAGAGAAGAAATGAGTTTGGTTGTAGAGTATGATTATAAATCAGGCTAAATAGAAGTAGAAAAGCTCAGCATTCATTGGAAAACAGAGAAAGAAGTGCTCAAGCAGAGCCAGCCCATCCAGATAAGACATGGAATCTGGCTGTAAATTGTTAGCATGTGTTTTCAGCATCTACCATGGACCTCCCTGCATCAAAGGTGAACAATTTGCACACCCCAGTTATGCCTTATTGATTTTTGTATCTCTGTCTAAAGTACATGCCCATGGTAGATGTTCAGTAAATGATGGTAGACCAAGCTCGGAAGACTAAGTATGAGTGGGTTAATATGGGAGAAAAACGAGTAAGCTATGAATAAGTAACATTACTTTCAGAGAGTTTAAACTTATTCTAGTAAAATCTCAGAGAGGAAAAACTGTGAAATAGGAGGATGGGAAAATATTCTCTGGCACTTGCTCAAGTGCGTTTGTCTTGCCATCCTTCAGATTTTCTTAGTGAGACTTAATTTATGTTTTCTCAGTTAGAGCTTTTCTTTTGTATCCAACTGGGCGTTTCAAGCCATCTGCCATGACAGTCATATCCTTGGAACATATTGTGGCCTCCTTGCTCCTTCTGCACTTGCCTTTGTTGACTCTGTCATCACGCTGACTCCTACACAGACTCCAGTGTGGGCTTTGTCCTTCCAGCATTGAACTGCGCCCTGCATTCTTTCCAGATCTCCTTTTCCACTGAAGGCACATGGAGGGATATCATGATTCCATTTTGACTGTGTCTTTTCTGGATTCATATCTCTCAGTGGAAACATAGCATCTCTTCTGAGCCATAGATACAATACATAAACATCCATGAAAATCAGGTGTTGGTGCTGAAAGTGCAAATGGCCTATTGTCAGAGATTTTGATTTCTTGGCCCCATGGATCATGGTAGGAATCTGGTGAATCCTATGTACTCTCTTCCCAGAAAAATGTACATACTTGAAAAACTGTGTGAACAATTCCAGGGAATTCACAGGCCATCCTGGAGCCCATTTATACCCCGAAGATTATGTATCCCTGCATCCCTGGAACTGATGCATATTCTATGTTAGGCTAGATAAAAAGAAGGAGTTCACTGGAACCAGAATGCAACTAGAATGCACTGGAACTAGAATGCACTGATACTAGAATGCAACCAAGTACAAAAAAGCAGGCCGGATACGGTGGCTCACGCCTGTAATCCCAGCACTTTGGGAGGTCAAGGTGGGTGGATCACCTGAGGTCAGGAGTTTGAGACCAGCCTGGCCAACAGGGTGAAACCCCCATCTCTATTAAATAATTTTATAAATACAAAAATTACCCAGATGTGGTGGCGTGTGCCTGTAATCCCAGCTACTAGGGAGACTGAGGCAGGAGAATCACTTGAATCTGGGAGGCAGGGGTTGCAGTGAGCCGAGATGGCGCCACTGCACTCCAGCTCAAAAAAAAAAAAAGCGTATTTCTAGCATCATCTTCACACTTCAGACACTTTGGAGGCACAACAAATGGAAAATAAAGCCAGACTGGAGTGTTGTAGTTACTATCATAACATTACAACTGGAAGGAATAGTTTGTTTGACAATACAGCTTATAGCCTGTAGATACACAGCCAAGTGAATTGTACACTGTCTACTTTGGGTGCTTCTTAAATATTTGGGACCAAGTCATTTAGGTTTAGGGGTGTGTCTGTGTTTGTGTGTGAGAAAGAGAACAATATGAGTGTCAGTGTATATTTTAAACAGTTCACAGAACTTAAATCTTAAAATGTCTATCTAAAGGGAAGAAAAGGATTTCATCTCCAAGTTCATCTTTATGTTTGTAATACGTATATGTGTTTGTTCCTTTTGGCATTTGGACACTAACATTTTAATGTTGCTGGTCCTTTCCAGGGTGGACAAGCTTCATTTACACCATATCTGGAGATGTGTATATTGGTAAGTTATGGCTATGTCACTTAGGGCTCAATTGCAATTTAATTTAAACTACTGAAAGGAGAAAAGGTAGGATGACACCATTTTATGTAATTGAATACTATGCCACCTTCTCTCCCACACCAGCCCTCTCTATATACCAGCACAGGTATGCCCAGGGCAGGGCGCCTCTCAGCTTACAGAATATTCAGTGAGGGAAGAGAATATGAGCACCAGTCATGACACACTCTGTGCACAGATGAAAGTCCAGGCACCATTTTGTGTTTTGATACCTCGCTAAGACGTTGGCAACCTCCATACTAATAAAGGGATGGAGCTACAGTGGGCTCCAAGGGGAGCAGGAATCTGCCTATCTCCTGGGAGAAGGAAGTGGAAGGAGGTGAATTTGCAATGCTGGTTTCCTCTGAGAAATCTCGAAAGTGGGTTTTCTTTTCTTCCGAGGGTTGTATATGTGTTGCTTGTTGAGTCTAATCAAGAAAAGATGTTTGAGACCCAACCAATGCTCATTTTATAGATGAGGAAGTGAAATCTAAGAAAGTTGTTTAACTTGCCAGGGTTACACATTGGTAGGCGTGGGGCTAGAACCAAGGTCTCCTCAATCCTGCTTTAATGCAGAGATAGCACCATCTAACTTGTTTTTTTCAAGTCTGAATCCCTTAGCGAACCCAGCAGCAGAAGGGACAGAGCAGGTGGGAGAGAGAGGCTTGCAGAGCAGCCTGGCTCCTGCCTGCATCTACTCGCCTTCCCATCCTCCTAAAAGCAGCCATGGGTTCCAGTAAAAGGCTGTCTGTAGGACTGAGAGAAAACAGCTATAGCAGATGCTGTTGGTACCCACCCACACCCCTGGGCCCTTACTTCCTGAGTGCCCACTGACCAACTAACAATAGCCAGTATCTGTGTCACTTTGCCTGAAGGCTTTTCTCTGAAACCAATCAGGGTAGGATGAAAGTACTGGAGAATTAACATTCCCAGAAGCTACCTGACCCTTCAGGCAGGATAACTCGGAAGCCTGCGTGAAAGGGAAAGGCCGTTTACTAGTTTCCCAGTGGGATTACAGCCAGGCCACCTGAGTGTGCTTGATGACACACCCTTCATTGTCTGTCTTCCCTTTTCTGTCTAACTCTCCTGCCTCTGGACTGTCGTTTCCTGAGATCACCTCCGAGATAAATGACTTGTACCAGAATATATGCATCTCCAGTTATACTTCTGAGAAAACTCAGAGAACCGGCCTCCCGTTTTCCCCCTCCTCATCCCCGCAGACAGTTATGGGGTGGGGCATCTTAAGGTACAGGCCAAGAATCCCCATTTCTGAGACCCTCTGCAGTTGGGTGCTCTCCACCCACTCCTGCAGGGATGCCAGCACGGAACTTTCTGGGGCCCTAACATGGCCACCTCCTTGGGCAATACACTCCCAGCTCCAGGCGGCTGGCTTACAGATAACATCTGCTCAGGGATAGAAGGCCACACCCAGAGCTATTTAAACCATTCCTTTTATTCTCCAAAAACGATGTTCAATTGCCTGAAATTATTCTTCTGGAAAATAATGGTAATGCGAACTCATGCATTTTGAATTTATTCCTAATAAAGTACAAATGGGCTTAGTTCCCTTTTCAGTGAATAGCTTTTCAATTAGGGGTCAGGAGCAAAATTCATTTATTTTAGCACTGGAGAAAAGTGTGAAAAAAAGTCTTGTAGTAGTATCATAAGTTTATATGTACACACCTTAAACTATATTAACCATCTGGAGGAGATGAGACATCATTTGTTTTCATGATCTTCTGAAAATCCTGAGAAACACATAGTGCTTTATAAAAATAGAGAGAAAAAAACATTTTTATGGAGGTAGTGCTCCTGATTTATGATTTCAAGAGCAACAAAATAATCTGCACAAATGGAAATAAAGAAAGCACGTGAATTTTAAGGTGGTAAGGATAACAGAAATGTTTGTGCAGAATGAGAAAACGCAGGGAGAAGGAAACTTTCTGTAAAAGGACAGATAGCAAATATTTTCATCTTTGCAAGGCATATAGTCTCAGTTGCAACTACTTGGCCCTTCCCGTGTTGCACAGAAGCAGCCACAGATGATACATAAACAAATTGGGTGGCTATTCCAATAAAACTTCATTTATGGTCACTGAAATGTGAATTTCATGTTTTTTCATGTGTCATGAAAGGCTATTTTTTAGTTTGTTTCAACCATTTATAATAGTGAAAACTTTTCTTAGCCTGTGAGCTCTACCAAAGGTGACAGTTGATTTTGGTTTAAATGAATTGCAGAGAATGAAGGGGTAAGAAATTAACAAGTAATTGCCAAAACCTGTTTTAAGCAGTGGTTAGAGCCTTGTTTCCTGACCTTTAGCCTGAGAAGTTAACAAGTGAAATGCTCTGCAGTTCTCGGGGTAAGAATGACCCACACATCCACTTGTTTTTCTTGAGATGAGGCAGGATTTTCCTGAGTCATTTCTATTTACTGACCCGGTCCCCCCTCGTGACCATGGACCACAGTGCAAAACATCTGGCAGGCGATGGGTCTGTAGCCTTGGAGCAAAGTTGCATCTGTCTAGAATAAACTGGACCGTGAAGAGAATCCAGCTCACAAAACTGGCCTCTTGGGACTGTGCTTTAACCAGTGAGTGGCTGGCTAAAGGACCTCATTTGAATTTTATCTCCTTCCCTTCCTCCTACCAACACCCTAAGGGGCGCTTAATGAGAAAAACAAAAGGGCAAGAAGAAATCATCAGAGAAAAAAGAAATGATGAAACAGAAATAGCTCTTGAATATGTACTGACTTATAAAATCAATAGAGAAAGTCCAGAAAATGTTTTCTGACTTTACTGCCTCAATTTTATCTTGCTTATAAAACTAGGTTGGCACCAACGAACCACAGATGGCAGGAAGTGATAAGCAAGGAATTGTCTTTTTCAAAATGTCAAATACGTTCAGTTGAAGTAGATGTAATGAATATATATATATACACTTAGTGTATTGGACTGGAATAAATGGGCTGCAACTTGGGTTGAGGAAATAATCTGAGGAGACTGCATAAAATGGAAATTTAGGAGGACTATTAAAATATTAACTGATTACAGGAAGTGCTTGAAAGATTTAGTTTGACTACAAACAATTTACTTTGACTACAAAATTTAGTTTGACTACAAACAGGTGGAGTTTTGAACATTAGAAAATGCTGGACAGCCGGGCATGGTGGTTCACCCCTGTAATCCCAGCACGTTGGGAGGCTGAGGCAGGCAGATTGAGGTTGGGAGTTCGAGATCAGCCTGGCCAACATAGTGAAACCCCTGTCTCCAATAAAAATACAAAAATTAGCCTGGCGCGGTGGTGCACGGCCGTTATCCCAGCTACATGGGAGGCTGAGGTAGGAGAATCACTTGAACCCGGAAAGCAGAGGTTGCAGTGATCCAAGACTGTGCCACTGCACTCCAGCCTGGGCAATAGAGCGGGACTCTTGTCTTAAAAAAAGGAAAAAAACAAAAGAAAGAAAGGCGGGGGAAAAATGCTGGATGTCTAACTAGTTGTCAAAGTCAGTCAGTCATTTTAAAGGTAAAGGTAAGTATTGTGAAGCTATGTAAGTGTCCTCTAATGACACCCTGAAGAAAAATAGTTAACAGAGCTAAAATAAGACTAGCAGAATTCTCATTTTCTTATTCAAAGAAAGTATTCATTTGAGACTCATCTGAAAGTACTCACTTTATGCTTTTCAAGGATCTTCTTAATTTTTAATATATTTGCTTTTTCCAACAATGAAGAGCCTTCTAAGCTATTGAATAGTAATTTTTAAAAGTGTGCAATAGAGGCAGAGACCTTTGACGACAATCTTTTGCTGAGGCAAAAAGTTCTTTGACTAGCCCACAGCTGGAATCCGTGCATCATATGGTAAAAATAGAAGTCAAAAGAAAGTAAAAAATACATTGTCAGAAAACCAGTATATCCCATAGATACCAGTACCAAATCTCTTCCCTGCAACTGCACTGAAAATCACGTTACACATTAATGCAGAGATCAAAAGGATAGAAAAGTTTATATCCTGTATCCTTGAAGCTTGGTACAGTTTATCAGCTTGAATTCTAGTCCACTAGAAGGCCTGATATCAAGTATACTGTTGGTGCTTAGAAAATATTTAGAAATCTAAAAACATTTGTTTGTGTTTATTGAATGAATCTGGCTTACAAAGGCAGTAAAATGTTTTGAATTTATTTAAATAACTAATGATTCACGCTTAGTTTGTGCTAACCTTTTGAGCGCAAACCTCTGTGCTCTGGTTTTGGGTGATATTAAGCAGTTTGAAACGGGCTCTGGATCTTGCAGTAAAGGCAAGGAGACACAAATGTGCACCAGCAGCCCTCATAATTGACCTCCATTTATCCAACTAACTGGATTGCCCGGTGCTCTTCATTCTATGGTGAATACTTTGAGGAAGGTGCTTGAACACCCGGGGTGATGAGCTCCTCCCTGGTCTGCCTGCCCATAGCTGCTCCCATCAGCTGGGTTGTAGTGGACTTAAAGGCACCTGTGTTTGTTCTCAGTCCATGTATGCTAATTGCACCAATAATTGAAATTATGTAATTTAATTGAACAGTTGTAAATTAATGAAATAAATGTGAAAAGAGAGTTGGTGGTTCCGTAACAACTAAGACAGATGCTTTGTAAAAGTGAATTGCTAAAGGAAATGCCTTTGACACAGAAGGACAAACATCACATGTTCTCAGTTCTCTGTGGGATCTAAAGATCAA
>NW_012105254.1:2496925-2498635 GCF_000951045.1 Mandrillus leucophaeus
TGGGGATGGTTAATGGGTACAAAAAAATAGAAATAATGAATAAGATCTACTATTTTACAGCACAACAGGGTGACTATAGTCAATAATAACTTAATTGCAAATTTTACAATAACTGAAAGAGTGTAATTGGATTGTTTTTAACACAAAGTATAAGTGCTTGAGGAGATGGATACTTCCTGCGCTCCGTGATGTGATTATTCTGCATTGCATGCCTGAATCAAAACATCTCATATACCCCATAAATATATACACCTACTATGCACCCACAAAAATTAAAAATTTAATAATATGAAAATGCCTTGGAATTTGTGAAAGATTTGGGGAAACTCTAATAATCTAATGCGTGGTGCATAGTGGGTGTGCTTTAAAAAGAAAATGCTTCGATCAAGTCAGTAAACCCACCTTAACTGTATTTCTTTCTTTTTTTTTTTTTTTTTTCGGTTCACGCACTCCTCCCACCTGTCTCCTGAGTAGCTGGGATGACAGGTGTGCACCACCACGCCTAAAAATGTTTTGTACAGACAGGGTCTCCCTATATTCCCCAGGCTGGTCTTGAACTCCTGGGTTCAAGCAATCCTCCTGCCTTGGCCTCCCAAATTGCTACAGGAGTATTTCTAAAAATCTACAAACAAATGCACATTTATGCTTTAATTTAAAATAAAATGTTTGAGGCAGTTTGACTGTCTTTTTCAATTATCAATCTCATTTGCATCAGATAAGAAGGCTTCAACTACACATGTAAAATTGATGATATCAAACCTATGATAGAAGTACTGGAGTGTATAGAACAGAGAATAAATAGGACAGCAATTCTTATAAATAGAAAAAAAGGAAAAGAAAAATTGGCATTTGCAGAAAAGTTGTACAGCAATTAATCACACACTGAAGATGCAGCACTAACTTTAAAATAGGTTTTGAAGTAGTTCGCCCTTTTATGACTGTTTAGGCAAAAAAATTGCAATTAAATTGTTTTCAGTTAATTTTTTCCTTAACTGTGCTATTAGATTTAACATTCTTGGCAGTGATTCCCAATGGAAACTATTTGTTATCTGATTTGGCTCTATTTATAACTGAAAGTAGTCAGAAACAATAAGATACATTTTTTGAGATTTATTTTAGGTTCAGGAGATAACCAGATGGATGAATAACATAAAAATGATCTGGAAATAAAGATAGAATCAGTCTTTGCTTTCTGTGACCCTGTTTTAAACATTTCATGTAATGTAAGGTAAAAGTACACTTGCAGTTATTATTAACCTGGAACCCTGACTCCAGTGTCTATAAGAGAGGTTTACCTTGGCTAGGCGCAGTGGCTCATGCCTGTAATCCCAGCACTTTGGGAGACTGAGGTGGGGGGATTGCTTGAACCCAGGAGTTTGAGACCAGCCTGGGTAACATGATGAGACCCTGCCTCTACCAAAAAAAAAAAATTTTAATGAGCTGGGCTTGGTAATGCATGCCTGTGGTCCCAGCTACTTTAGAGGTTGAGGTCGGAGGGTCACTTAAGCCCCGGAGTTTGAGGCTGCAGTGGGCTGTGATTACACCACTGCACTTCAGACTTGGCAACAGAGTAAGACTCTGTCTCAAAAGAAAAAAATAAAAATAAAGATTTACAGTCGAATGCCGTGGCTCACGCCTGTAATCCCAGCACTTTGGGAGGCCGAGGCGGGTGGATCACGAGGTCAGGAGATTGAGACCATCCTGGCTAAC
>NW_012105254.1:2498685-2534383 GCF_000951045.1 Mandrillus leucophaeus
CAGGAGATTGAGACCATCCTGGCTAACACAGTGAAACCCCATCTCTACTAAAAATACAAAAAATTAGCCAGGCGTGGTGGCATGCGCCTGTAGTCCCAGCTACTCAGGAGGCTGAGGCAGGATAATCGCGGGAGGCAGAGGTTGCAGTGAGCTGAGATTGCACCACTGCACTCCAGTCTGGGCGACAGAGCGAGACTCCGTCTCAAAAATAAATATTTACCTTAGAGTGGAGCATTTCAAATGACCTCTTTGGTACCAACACTGAGATTGCAAAGAGAATGGGCAGAAGTTGCATCCCACGTACAATTAGAGTTAGAGCCCTTTAGACAAGCTGACCTCTGTTGCTGAATTAAGGTTTCCTCACAGACCAATGAACACCATAGTCAAGCAAGCTCCCCTGATACGGGGTGCAGAGAAATACCAATCCAGCATTATTTTTGAGCACTCTTTTGCCAGCTCACTCCATTAAAACATAGCGAAGGGGTTTATAAACTGTTGTGGTATATGTATCACGAAACATCCTACATGACAAAATTAGGGGCCAGGAGTGGACCACGTGGGTAACGGGTGTTAAATATGAATTAGTTGAAGATAAAGACATGGTTCATTGCTCCCAGGGGATCTCAGTAAAGCACACTTAATAAAATGCTCCTCTGTATCACAGTTAAAAATGTTACTCAACTCTAAATGAGATTTTTTTTTTTTTAACTCCCAGACCTCTCTTTTATTGCCAAATCCCTGAGTAAGTGGAAAATCAGTGGAGTTCTATCATTTGTTTCCATGACATTTGTTGACCTAAATCTTTGATGGAGGAGAAACCTTTAGTATTATGCTGGGCCTGGCTCTTGCTAGCTTGCAGGAGCTGATTGTGTGCCTTCCCTGGCCTCACATTAGTAGGTTGAAATTGGCCACAGTGGGAGTATTTACACCACAGATATTGGCACACACTTACAAATCAGGTTAGTTCTCCCCGTTACTCCTGAAAGCCAACTGATAAACATTATCCAGCACACTACTTCCTCTGGGACAGAAGTTGTTAATCTTTTTACTGCCATGGACCTTTTTGACATCTGCCAAGCCCCCTGCCTCCTTAAATAATGTTTTTAAAGTCAGTGCAGTTATGAAAATGTTAAAAGAACAGGTTTAGGATATAGCTATATGTGTGCTTCTTTAATGACATTTGACATGACATGATCTAGTAGCAGGCCTGCTCTAAATTTTAAAGTAATAATTAACATAAACTGTATTTTGAGATATCTATAAAACCATAAAGTGATATGAAAATATCTATGATTTCTGCTGCAGACACAGTCATCAGCCCAGCTTATACTACTGTGGCTTGTTGGCTACATTCACGATTGAAGGAAAAGATACGTTTCAATTTAGGTGTTAGTGAAAGGAAACATGTAATTTGTCTCCTATCCAAGTCCACCCATGCCCTGAATTGTATCCATGGACCCCTTGGGAGGACATTGACTCCACGTTAAGAACTCCTGCTCTGTTAGAATCCTATTTCATGTTTGCAAGCATCAGAATGAACTCTGCTGCCTCATATTGATTATTTCCAAAGTGGAGATGGGAAGGACTTCTGTAGAAAATATAGTTGTTTGGACTCCAACCAATATGTCCAAAATTCACAAATTATGTTTCTGTTTGCATAATAATTGCTAAGCTATTGTTTTCATTTAAATAAGCATTTCTTTATTGATTATTCAGCTCCAACTTGTCACATGAATGCCCTTATTTACATCCCAAAAGGGCATGCAGGGATATCTCCCAAGACATTTTATGGGCTACTCACTCAATTTGAAATATTCTTTCTCTTGCCCATTAACATATCGGGGTTTTTCCCAACTGAAAGACCTAGTCCAAATCTCACCCCCTCTCTACAGCCTTCTGTGGTTCACTTTGGCCTCTCCAATCTGCAGCCTCCTCTTGCAGAACTACTCTTGCAATCTTCAAGTCACTACATTCTTCTGCTCCTAGTGAGAATCATGTTAGACTTTTCTCTCTACCACTGTGGCCAAATCCTTTAGATTTCTTTTTCAACTCCACCTGTCAAATTCATCCCTATCTTTCTGTTGCCACTTTCTCAATTCAGACTGTAATTCATCTTCACTTAGTTACAGCAAACTCCTAACAGGTCATCCTAACTTCAGTCTTGTCCCCTCCAATTCACTCCACATTCTGCCATCAGAGTTATTTCTCCAAGACACAGATCTGGTAATTTCACACACACACACACACACCCCTCAAGGGCTGTCAATTTTATATGGATAAACATGGGTTTAAAGGCTTTCCCTGATCTGGAGACAGCTTATATTTCCATCGTTCTTCCCAAAAGACTGTTCCAGGAATGGTAGAATTTTCACCACAATATTTTCTCTTGGCTAGAATGCCCTTTTCCCCAGATTTGCCTCTTGTGGTTTAATCCTACAGAGCTCTGTTCAAGTCTTACCTCCTGCACGATAAATATCTGTGGTCCCTAGACCTGCCACAAGCCCCCATCACCCCTATTCTCTTATTGAACTTTGCTTACAAATTTATCGTTGCCTTTAAGAGACGCTTTCATTTGTATTATTTTATTTGTAAACCTCAGTATAAAAGGGATGGAAATTTATCTATCCTGAATATTCCCACAACATTTAGAACAGGGTCTTATTCAGAGTTCAATAGCTGTTACTCAATAGCTATCCAACTTACTTATTTTTCAGTTGAATTATTCTCTGATTATTTTGTGTGTATAGATGTAGTTTGCTCCAATGGGATTTTGAATTATTTCTATGAAAGGAATCTACTTTGCATGTCTCTGTATTGTCCCATAGTACTAGACCATTGTAGGTACTCAATTAATACTTGTGGAAATGAATGAATTATGGCATTTGATACTTTTTCTAACTATTCTTAATTCTTACAAAGTTTATAATTTACCTAAGTAAACATGAGCACATAATGCCAAGGACTTTGCTTATCCATTAAAGTGTAAATGGAAACACAACCCAGGATTCATCTCCTTGTCCTTTTTCAAAATTGAAAACAAACTAGTTTCAGGCTTTAATAATAGCAAATATAATTAACCAAGAGATTTAAGGAAATTACTAAGTCTGTTATTTCTCAAATTAAAATAAATATTGTGGTGTTATATAGTTAACCAAATAAGTAACCATATAACAAATGTACTATAATGGGTATTAAATTAGTGGGTCATTGCTTTTGTAGGGCCCGATGATGCACAACAAAAAATAGAACCTCATCACACAGCAGTGCTTGGAGAAGGTGACAGTGTCCAGGTGGAGAACAAGGTAAGTATGTTCTTTTCCTTTAACTTTCTTAACATGTACTTTCTACTGGTTTCCAAGAAAATGCCTAAATGTTGTGGATAACTGAAAGTTTTTCTCTCTTCCTTGGAGAAGAAATTATATCAGAAGTTTATCGTGTCTTTTCATTAATTTCTGCTATTTCTATGGGTTTATTTTAAAGTTTTATCTGTATTGATTCTTTATCTTCAGAAATCATATAAAGCCCCTATTGTTTACCCCTGGAAATTTGAATCTAGAAACAACACATCTTTGTTGTCTCTTAATTTTCTTTATTTATGCCATTGATTTATTTTGTTTTTAGCATAAGTGAAAATAGATCAGCCCTATAGAAGTAGAAATATAGATCTACATGCATACTCACATAGAGCCCTTTGAAAAGAATCCCAACTTTGGCCGGGTGTGGTGGCTCACGCCTGTAATCCCAGCACTTTGGGAGGCTGAGGCGTGTGATCACGAGGTCAGGAGATCGAGACCATCCTGGCTAACACAGTGAAACCCCGTCTCTACTAAAAATAAAAAAAATTAGGCAGGCGTGGTGGCGGGCACCTGTAGTCCCAGCTACTCGGGAGGCTGAGGCAGGAGAATGGCGTGAACCTGGGAGGTGGAGGTTGCAGTGAGCCGAGATTGTGCCACTGCACTCCAGCCTGGGCGGCAGAGCAAGACTCTGTCTCAAAGAAAAAAAAAAAGAAAAAAAAAAAAGAATCCCCACTTTGAACTGAGAGGAAGATATTATGCATTTCATAGTGTTTTTGTGATGAATCCCTGCTCTTTAAGTAAAGTTTCTGATATTTTAGGAGTTTTCGGAGGTTTTTATTCCCAAGTTTCCAAGTTTCTTTCTCATGTCTATGTCATGCCCTTGAGTAATTCAGTCACCATGTTGTGAGTCTGTTTAGTCAATCTGACTGCTTTATGTCATTCTTATAAAGAGGATTGAGGAGAAAATTGTGCAAAAGCTCCTGAAAAAAACAAACTTTGAAAACTATTTCAGTGTGCGGATGTCTAGTGCCGAGGCAGTCTGACTGACTTCTGGCCCTCTGACCCTGCCTGTTGTTATAGAACACAGTGGATTTGAGGAGTTATTAGATCTTAGCCCACTTTTCTGGCAGCAATCTACTGCTGCTTTAATCATCTATAGCACCACCATGAACTGTGAGATCAACAGAAGAAAAACCTCATGAGCCCTAGAAAAATGCATATGTCAGGGTCAGTGCCCTTTAATATTAGACTGAGCCGTATGAAACTGCCACTTTTGACCTATAAAAATGTCTATTTTCTATCTTTCAATCCAATATAGGAAAGAGGCATGAAAGCTACACATAGGCCAGAACCTACTGATATCAGTTGTTTGTAACATTATCTGGTTTAACTTGGCAACCTCAGTTCTTCCTATAATACACAGAGAGCACATTGCAGATGAGTTGGAAGCTAAAACAGAACACCAGAAAGAAGTGATGAAGTGAGTCAGAAGAACAGGTGCAGCCAACATAGAAAAGAGTCAGCTGAAACCGTCAATTCACTGGCAAGCAGCACTCCTGGCGCCAGTGGCATCATTCTGCGATGTGCAGTTCTGTAATTGTTGCTGTGTATAAGCATAGCCTGAGCCATCAAAACCTTAGAAAGATTTCTATGAAAAAAATTGATATTAAAAAATCAGCACTTAAAGGCGGCACGTGTCACTTATATCCACACAATGGTAGAAGGTCCCCTTTAGATTACAGCAGAAAAGAGATTCTGAAAGTTTCAATCTTGGCTTTACTACTTATTAGCTGTTGTGACTTTGGACACATTTGTAAAGCCCTCTGAGCTTCAGTTTCTTTGTCTGCAAAATTAAAATAATACTACCAACTGCAAGTGATTGTTAGAAAGAATATTTGAAATTACATACAAGTCTACTGCAGATTGAGCATGGGGGTCAGTAAATTATGTCCAATAGGCCAAATCCAAGCCTTTTTCATAAGGTTATATTGGACCACAGTCACACCCATTCATTTCCATATTGTCTATAGATGCTTTTATCCAATAATAGTGGAATTGAGTAGTTGCGACAAAGCCTAAAACTCTCTGGCCCTTTGCAGAAAACACTTGGTTTACTATGTTGTAAATGCTCAATAATGGTAACTGGAAAGTTTATGAATCCAAATATCTAATTTGATAGTCATACCACATACATGTTACCTAATAAGGATTTATACAGTATACTTGAAGGCTTAGGGAACATAACAGTTTCTACAGGTAGAAAAAGGCTCCAAGATACCCTGACTCACTCAAGCTCCAAGCCAGTGTTATCCTCACTTGGACCTAGCATTAGCCTGAGGATTTGATAAAGAAGGAAGATGTGACTGCCTAGTGCTGTGCCAATCCTATTTCCACTAAAGTGTGGTCAAGAATGAGAAGCTGATTTTTTGCCTGGCTTTTTTCTGGCTCTGTTCTTCCTGCGCTTTTACTACTCTTCCTTTCTGTGTTCTCCACCATCACACCCATTTGACTACTGGTTGACCAGTAGTATGGGCAGTATCTCCTATAGTGGCCAATCTCCAGGACAGAAGAGGAGGACAAGGAAGGGATGATGCAAAAGACCACAGCTTCTTTCTGCTCCAGGTTTCCCTGTTCCATCTTAGAACTTTTTCAGAGTTCTTAGAGACCGGAATCAACTCCAGACTACTCTGGACATTTAATCCTGGGCTGGTACCAGTCATCCCAGAATAGCTTCTGTTTCAAGGGCTAAGGCTTCCTGTGCTGCTTTGACCTACTGATGGTACTCTGGACTTTCTCTTAAGATGATGGTTGCCCTGATGGCTCCACGATCAGGAGTACAAGAGTTTGATATGAAAGGCTCCATCTCACCCTTAGGCTTATGTTTATAGTGGTATCCTACTGAGAAGGTCTTAAGCCTCATGGATTAGCAAGCTCACCCGTAGTGGACCAAGGAAGATAATCAATACCTCATTGGCTGTCATCAAAGCCATACTTCAGAGTAACAGTGCTTTTTAACTGGCACTATCCATGGAAAACTTATCAATATAATAAAGATTAACATTTGACTATATATAGCATTTGATTAAAATAAACATTGAAAGACAGAAATAAAACAAAACATCTTATTAAAACTAGAGACAACTTTTTTGCTTGTTTATGTGTAAAAGTTCATGATGAAATAAACCACTAAATTTTTAAGCTGATAACAGTTAATTGTTTGATCTTTTCATTGGCCCAAGAAGTATAAACAATGAAGTCTGGTAGGAGCAAATGCCTGCAATAAGTCACACTAAAGCACAGTTTCTTTCTGGTAATTTTTTTCAGGTAATATATCACTATAATCAATGTTATTGATGCAAAAACATGCCCTTCGATCAGCAGTCCCCAACCTTTTTGGCATCAGGGACCAGTTTCATGGAAGACGATTTTTCCTCAGACAGGATTGGCTGGGAATGGTTTGGGGATGCTTCAAGCGCATTACATGTATTGTGCACTTTATTTCTATTATTATTACATTGCAATATATAATGAAATAATTCTATAACTCACCATAAGGTAGAATCAGTAGAAGCTCTGAATTTGTTTTCTTGCAACTAGATGGTCCCATCCGGGGGTGATGGGAGACAGTGACAGATCATTAGGCATTAGATTCTCATAAAGAGTTTGCAACCTAGATCCCTCACATGTGCAGTTCACAAGAGGGTTTGTGCTCCTATGAGAATCCAGCATCACTGCTGATCTGACAGGAGGCAGAGCTCAGGTGGTAATTCAAGCAATGAGGAGTGGCTGTACATACAGATGAAGCTTCACTACCTCACCTGCCACTCATCTGTTGTGCAGCCCAATTCCTAACAGACCACCCATTGGTACTGGTCCATGGCCTGGGGGTTGGGGACCCCTGCCTTAGATTCATACTCAGAGTCCTACTGCCATCTTGAGCTTTATATTTATAGTTGATGAAACAAACTGAGTAGATACTAATAGTTTAGAAGTTATCAGCACATTAAGTGAACCATAAAACTTTCATCTGGGCTTTGATCATTTATTGTTGGTATCAGTGGAACTCGAGACATATCTTTTTTTTTTTTTTTTTTTTGAGACGGAGTCTTGCTCTGTCGCCCAGGCTGGAGTCTGTCTCTTATACACATCTAGATGTGTATAAGAGACAGGATTACAAGCTTGAGCCACCGCGCTCAGCTGGAACTCGAGACATATCTTGGCAAAAATACTTACGGAATAACAAGAGCAATTCAAAAAAGTAAATTATTAAGTAAACCCAGAAGAGCCTAACTCTGTACCAGAAACTCTGAGAAGGTGCATCAAAGCAAAAGACATAGTCTGGGCACCAAAAGATGGTGAATGTTAGTTGGGGTGAAGTAGTAAGTGGACCTCTACTACTTTTGTATGGGTTTTTAAAATCAAATCCCATAAAGGCATTAATTTAGAGCCATGCAAGGACTTGGGTTTTAAATAGGTCTTTAATTCTCTTGGCTTTTGCATGATTTTCATCATTTGACACCATAGACAAGGTCATCATAAACAGGGACTTTTCAAGATAACGGCAACTGAGACTTTCAGCCACATCACTGTATTTTCTGGAATATCTGGAAAGATTATTAGATTTCACCAAAGAAGGTGAGTTCAGGAAAGAAAATGTCATCTAGGTTCATGTTTGCATATTTTGATAGCTAGTTGGGTTATGGATAAGTAAAGTGATGGTACATAAATAAATATAGGCCTTGAAATGGTTAAACAGAGACTTTTTTAAATGTAAAGAAGTGATCAAAACATCATAACTGAGTGGATGTATTAAATGTCCCAGCCCTGGGATTGTGGGGAGTAAATCAAGACTTTTGAAGAAACCATTCTACCCTACAGTCCCATTTATTTTTTAAGTTGAAGGCAGGAAAGGGAAACAAATTTCAGACATGTGAAATACGGTAGTTTTTATTAAATACATGGAAGATTAAGGAATTAATTATTAATTTTTATTGAATTCAGTAATAAATCTTCTGGAACTAGTAACATCATAATAATTTCTAATTAAAGAGCTTTGCATTAGTAGAAGTATGATATAGTATAATATTGACTTACATATTTAGAAATATGCTATATTATTAGAATTGGGGTGAAGTTTCAAAAATTTTGAAGGCTTCATTTTAAAGTGCATAGTCATTTTGGCTTTGTTTATTGTTTTATTCTGAATAAGGTAAACCTAAAAGAAGGCTGAAAAGAAATATATAATGTTCATTTATCTATTAGTGAGTAACTACGCTAAAATTTAGTGGCTTAAAATAACAATCATTTATTATCTCTCCATGTGGTGGGGAGTTCTGCCAGTTTCTCTGGAGTCACTCATGTGGCTGGCAGGCTGGGAGCTGGGCTCTGCTGAGGCTGTTGTTTAGAGGTGCCTCAGTTCTGCTCTAGGCGGCCCCTCCATTTGGCTAGCTTGGGATTCCTCGCGATAGGGCAGTCACAAGACAGCTTCCCAGAGAGGGAGCATTTGCATATGGGAGGAGCTATGGAAATAAAGATAGAAAAGCAGAAGCTGGGGAATGGGAAAAGTCACCAACCTGTTAATCTGGAATGCCAAGCATATCCAGGCGCTAAAATGAGGCCACAAAAGAAGTCTAGTGGAGAAGTCTGTAGTTCTGCAGCCTAGTGTCTAGGGATGGGGCTGCAGCCGCTCTTAGCAGAATTAGCAGTCAGGAAGAAGAGCTGGACATGGCATGCAGGACGATGAGGACAAGCTAAGGTCTAGCAGCACCTCTGACTCTACCTGTTATAACTAACCGCCACGTTGTCTCAATTAAGTTTCCAGGGCACAGAACACCACATATATCTAAGTATATATATAATTCACTTCTGACAGAACTACAGTTCTCCTTAATTTCAAATCAAACACCCATTTCTAATAAATAAAATTACTGAAAAGTGTATGTGTGTATATATATATATGTGATATATGTATGATTTTGATAAAGATAGGACTCTTATAATTATAACCTGTGAATTACTTAATATACTTAGTTTTATATAATGAAATGCTCTAATGATTGTTAAACCGGAAATGCATTTGATTATAAAACAATTCCCCAAACACGAACTTTAGAAAATATTTATTTTATGTTTCTTTTTAACTTTTAAAATTAGCAAATTTTTGTAGCAATTTAAAAAAATACAAAAAGCATAAAGAAGAAAATAAAATTTGCTTTAATTCCCATTATTCAGAAATAATAAATGCTAACGTTTTGGTATTTTTAAACCATGGTATATACATGCCATTTTGTGATATTTACAAAACTTACAATACATTATGAACATTATGAACAATACATTACACACTTAAATATTTGTTGAGAAATGAATGAGAAAATGAATTTTAATGGCCACATGATAGTTTTTCTTATAAACATATAATTATTTAACCAACCCCTCGTTTTTGGAGAAATGTTTTCAATTTCTGCTGTGATAAATAGTGCTACAATAGTGAAATTCCCTTACACTATATTGCTAAAACTGTCATTACTGGATTGGAGGACATTAACAATATTGGGGGTTTTGAGTCATATTGTCAAATTGCTCTCTGGAAGGATTACTGCACCAATTGAAAATCTCCCAAACGATATATGAAGGTGTATTTTTCCCTGTATCCATACTAGCACTGGATATTGTGGTTAATACTTTTTCCAGTTTCAGAAAAAAAATCGAATCCTTAATTCTAAGCAAAAACTTTTAGAGACTTTAACGTAATAGGACCCTTTTGGAGGGAAATTTGCTTGAGCAGATATCCCTTGGATGCTCTGTTTTTATAAGGTTCCATTTAGTGCAATATTTCTGGGGTATATTTTACATTAATAGTAATAATTTTCAAAAGTAATAACATCTTATTTTGGATTTGCATAATGAATCTTCCCTTTTAAAAATTATATGGCTACTGAGAAATCATAAATCCCATGATAAGCCAGTTTAATCACATAGTTTGTCATGAAGATATTTCCAGTTAAAGAAATCTTAATTTAAATTCTCCTTCTTAAATTTGAGAATGTTAATATTTTGGTGGCCTGGACTTATTCTTGAGTTCTACTTGCTAGTAAACAACTTAAGAAATAAACATTTCCATATTGAGTGTTGCACAGAAAATATTTTTGAAAATTATATTCAGAATTAGGAACATCGCCCATTTGGCTAGCATGTCAATTTCAAATTATTCACAATTTGACCTTCGAAAATGCCTGTTTATTGTTTGATGTTTTCTTTGTTAACTTTAGGATCCCAAGAGAAGCCACTTTGTCTTAATTGCTGGGGAGCCGTTAAGAGAACCAGTTGTCCAACACGGTAAGACCAAAATGACGATGATTTTCTTGGTTGATTTTCTTTTTCTTTGAAAACAGTGTACATGTATAGTATTGTTGGGAAGAATAGCTGGATTTTTTTTTGTCCTGTCTCTCCATCTACAAATCTGAGGATTGTTTAATTTTTCTGTCATCAGAGGGAAATATATACATGATGTTTATTCATCTGTTTTTTTAAAAAGAAACATTTCTTAAATACCTGGTTTTTTTTTTGTTTTTGTTTTTGTTTTTTTTTTTTTTTTTGAGACGGAGTCTTGCTCTGTGCCCCAGGCTGGAGTGCAGTAGCGCGATCTTGGCTCACTGCAAGTTCCGCCCCCCAGGTTGACGCCGTCTCCTGCCTCAGCCTCCCGAGTAGCTGGGACTATAGGCGCCCGCCACCTCGCCCGGCTAATTTTCTTGTATTTTTAGTAGAAACGGGGTTTCACCGTGTTAGCCAGGATGGTCTCGATCTCCTGACCTCGTGATCCGCCCGTCTCAGCCTCCCAAAGTGCTGGGATTACAGGCTTGAGCCACCGCGCCCGGCTTAAATACCTGTTATGTGTAGGATATTGAGTTTGGAACTGTAGGAAGAACAAAAATCGTATTTTTGTATTATGTTATAGGGAATTTTAATTTGAAAAAAGATTCTACAGTCTATTGGGAACTTTAACATCCTTTTTATCTTTATCAAAAATAAAGGTGATTTCAATACTGTCCTGTAGTCTATTGCATTTTTAGTAAAAAAAAATATGAAACTCTTAGGAATAGTATTTTTAAGAAAATAGTTATTTTTTGTTTATTTAAGAACATGAGTAGCAGAAATAGTACTGTACTAAGAGGCAGAAAATCCTGACTTAAGTACCCATAACAATTACTTCAACTCTTTGGGTGTTGACTTCTTAATATCATTGCTGTTTGATTAAATGAAGGAACATCTAAAAGCAATTAAAACACATTTTATTATTTAGATAAATGCTTACAAAACATATATTCACTTCACCAATTATTAAATTCAACATACATTAAAATCCCGTTGCATTTCCCTGCCTTGCATGAATTCCCAGATACACACAATGATTGCAGATAACCACCAGCTGCTCATAAATTTAAAGAACACAGATTGCTTTAAAAATATTCTTTTTTGTTCTACTAACTACTTCAGGGGGAACATTAAATTGTACCCTGCCTCGGCCTGTAGCATTTGACAACCATTTTGTATGCATCTGATTTCCATTCCAAAGGTTTGTGGTTCTTATTTCCTTTTCTCTCAGCTGAACAGCACTGCAATATTATAGTTTGTTTTTCTGGAAAAAGCCTTCAGACAAACTGAGTAGGGTCATAATCTTTATTCCTAGTAACTAACATTTAGGTGGGAAAAAGATGTGTGAGATGGAAGTCTTATTTTAGGCAATCTCCTCAGTACCAATAATGAAAAACAAGAGTCTAACTGAATTAGGTGACAGATCAAAGGAGTGGGACTGCTCAAAGCCATCCTACACTGGGGTCATGAGGATCCTCTCCCAGTGGCTTGGAATACAGGGACACTAGGTATCCCTGCACATACAAACTCAGAGTAATCATACAAAATAAATATGTCCCTTGAAAGCTCAGTTACTGAGAAGCAAAGCGTTTTGTTTTTGTTTTTTAACTTTTAAAAACTCAGACATTTAAGTTTTTCTTTTACTTATGTGTGTTTAAAGGCAGCCACAACCATCTTTTGACTGGGAACTTGTACAAATCTCATGAGTTAGCTAAGACCCTTTCTCCTCTTATCATCGTGTGTTCTTAATTATTCGTCCACAGATTAAGCACAGGAAGTCATAGAATGTTAGGATAGAAAATACGCTTAGCCATGATGTAGTCATGCCTCTTTTATAGATGAGGAAAATAAAATCCAGATATTTTATTTATTTACTTAACAGATACTTACATAGAATTTACTATTTCCTAGACATTGGTTAAAGCACTTTGCTAATGTTAATCCGTTTAACCTTCAAAACAACGCTGTGAGGTTGGTACTCTCATGCCCATTTTACAGATGAAGAAGCAGAAGGTCAAAGGTTCATTGGCTTACTCAAGGTCACACAGCTGGATTCACACTCAGGCTGTCTGTGTTCCAAACACCCTGCCCTTCTGCCTCTTACCATGCTGGTCATCTGTTGCTCTGCCCTGTAGCTTCTCTAATGGAAAGTGATTGTTAGCAGTGGAGCTGGGACTCGAACCCTAGTCTCCTGACCCCAGGTCTTATGTTCTCTCCACTATACCAAAGTTCTACATAACAAGAGGTTAGACGCACGATTTTATACAAGAGAGGGGCTTCAGAGGCTTAATTAGAGAAGTGATGAAAGCTGTAATTTGAAAGAGAATTATAGATAACTATCAAATAATTTTCTTGTTCACAACCCTTGTAGTTGATCAATTTAAAAACATGCTTTCTGGATTCAGTTTTCTCCTTGAAGATTTGAGGAGATAAGCTTCATCAGTTAGCTTTAGGGGACTCCAAGCTTCCAATGCTTCCCTGTATAACAGAGCCTTGTTTCCCTAAAGCGTGGTCCATGGACCAGCAGTATCGGCATCACTTGGGAGATAGTTAGAAATGCAGAATGTCAGGCCTCACTCCAGACCTCCTGAATCAGAATCTGCATTTTAATAAGATTCCCACCTGATTCATGTGCGCATTATAAATTGAGAAACATGGCAGGCTACCCCGGAAAGTGTCAAAGTGGAAGCCTAGAAGCACACCATTCTTACAGAAACTAGTTGGGGATGGGAGTACTGCTCCACAAGTCCCAACCATAGCAAAATTATGAGGCACAAGAATTGGGTCCTTGACTCAGTACCTGCTCCCATCTTCCAAGTTGCATTTCCCTTTCCCCTGCGTGTCCTTTAAAAAGTTGTCTTTCCCAGGCTACCCTCTTGGGTTTATTGTTTATTCTGCATATGATAACTCTCTTATTCTTTCCTACCTAATATAGTCCAAACCTCCATTTCCAGATGAAATTTCTCTCACGAGCTCCAGATCCATAGTTTCAACAATGTACCAAAAACCTCTGCTTGAGAAACCACTTTATTGTCTCTAGTACCTCTATGTTAAAATATCCAGAACCGGGCCGGGCGCAGTGGTTCACACCTGTAATCCCGGCACTTTGGAAGGTCGAGGCTGGTGGATCACTTGAGGTCAGGAGTTTGAGACCAGCCTGGCCAACATGGTGAAACCCCACCTCTACTAAAAATACTAAAATTTAGCTGGGTGTGGTAGTGCATGCCTGTAATCCCAGCTACCAAGGAGGCTGAGGCATGAGAATTACTTGAATCTGGGAGGTGGAGGTTGCAGTGAACCAAGATCGCACCCCTGCACTCCAGCCTGGGCGACAGAGCAAGACTCAGTCTCAATAAAAAAAAAGAAAGAAAGAAAAAAGAAAAGAAAAACAAAAAATATCCAGAACCAAACACCTTGCTCCATCCAAAGCCTCCTGTGTCCTGTATCTCAAATACCCTTAACAATTCCACCATTGACTCAGCCTCCCAAGTTAGACACCTGATGCCAAAGTTTTCCTTAAAAATTATAAATCATTATATTACTCCCTACTTAACCTTACAGTGATTCATAATCACCTGCAAAAGTAGGTCCAAACTTCTTCCTGTAGATTGCATCCAAAGCCCAGAAGGGTCCGGTTTCTTCCTATATTTCAGATCGCCATTTTTCCCCCTTTGATCCCTCCCTCCACCACTGTACCCCTATCCCCTCCAGTATTCCTCCAGCACACTAATCTTGAACATACCTTTCCTCCTTGTGTGACTGCTCAAACCTCATTCCCTCTGCGAATCCTTTCCTGGATTTCTCCTCCTCCCCCTTTCTGTGCTGATTTTATAGTTTTTACACTTTTATCCTTCCATATTTCACACAGTTTTGTAATGATTTCTTTTCATATCTGTGTGATAGATTTGAGTCCTTGAGGAGAGGGAGTCTGTCATTTATTTGTCTTTCATCTTTATGTCTCTAGCTTCTAGCACAATGTCTGTCATTTAATGGGCATTCAATAAATACTTAATAGATAGGTAATGAATGAATGAATTTAGATGCCTGGGTTTTTTCTTCCTACTTGTATTCTATTCCCCACATCCTCTCCAAAGATTTCAGCATCATCAAGACATATTATCCTGTGTCTTCCTTCTCAAGATTTAAATTATAGTGATCACCAAATCCATGTTGATATAACAGTGGTTAAGAAGTTTGAATGTGTTATTTTCTCTAAGCAATACAGTTATGTATTAATCCGAATCTCCCAGAGAAAGCCCCTTAGAGCAGGCAGTTCCATAAAAGGAATGTCAGGAACTTCTGCAGACTGGACGAGGACATGTACTGAGTGAACAAGTCTGTCAACGGCTCTAAAGACACTGTCAATGCCATAGAAAAGCTGGCCTTGTTCATCTAGCAGATCATGGGAGTGAGACAGTCCAGTGCCTCTCTACCCATACAATATATGAAGAAAAGGGAAGAAACACACATTGCCTCCTGGTAGGTTAGGGGAGGACTTCTTGTACATTTTTAGCGAAATCTGAGTTCAGACCCAGCAATTAGACAAAAGGGTCAGCAAACTATGGTCCATGGGCTACATCTGCCCACTGCATGTTTTTGTAAATGAAGTTTTATTGGGACACAGCCATACCTATTCACTTTTGCATTACCTCTGGCTGCTTTTGCACTTTGATGAAAGAGTTGAGTAGTTGAGACAGACACTGTTTGACCCACAAAATCTAAAATACGTACTATCTAGCCCTTCCTAGCAAACATTTGCCAACCCTAGAAAACTTTTTAAAGATGATGCTTTTTGACTAGAAATTTTTATAATCTTCTGTTTATTGTCAATAGGTGCTGCCAATTTTCAAAAAATGACTTAGAATCCTCAAATAAGTATACAGCCTTATATGCTGCTTAGACACCAAAGCTATGATAAGATTTGTCAGTTCTTTGTATCACATGGGTTCAATTCTTGACATCAGCTAATGTTATAAAAATAACTACAAAAATGGTTGTGATAGAACCAAATCCAAGACTCTTTTTAATAAAACAGATCACCATTGCTGGTGAGAAACCTCTACTGAATGGGTGAGATGCCATTGCATTTATCTGAAGTTTTGTCTTTATAATCAATAATCATACACAAACCTAGTCAAGAAACTCATTTTATAGTCCTTGGGGACTGAACACTGTGAAATAAACTTTTACTCTTCAGATGTGCTTGGATTTTGTTTTAAATTAAGAACCACAGAAATACATACCATTTCTAGTGGTAGAGGAAAATAGTGCCACCCAGAACTTTCTGAA
This sequence comes from Mandrillus leucophaeus, assembly GCF_000951045.1. NCBI lineage: Eukaryota > Metazoa > Chordata > Mammalia > Primates > Cercopithecidae > Mandrillus > Mandrillus leucophaeus. The sequence goes on from NW_012105254.1 coordinate 2,514,645, forward strand.
TGTCTCTTTCTGCCCTAGGTCCATTTGTGATGAACACCAATGAAGAGATTTCTCAAGCCATTCTTGATTTCAGAAACGCGAAAAATGGGTTTGAAAGGGCCAAAACCTGGAAATCAAAGATTGGGAACTAGTGGAAAGCAGAAGAGCAGGTCTCGATGTGTCCTAGAATTTTGCCATTTATGAGACTGAGCCGTTGAAGGCATTCCATTTCTAAAGCTTATTTAGCCGGTGCTTCTAAAGAATTCCACACTAAAGTGATAACATGGTTTTTGTAACAAGAAATGTAGTATATTTCCTGGCACATGCAAATAAACCTAATCATTGTTTCTTTAAAAATCAGTGTTTTTCATTTGAAATACCTAAGTTACTAAGCTTCTGTTTAAAAAGTCATTTTGTGTATGTTTGCCTTTTTTTTTTTGCATGTATGGATGGATGTTTTTATTATTTTTGTGCATGTGCAGGTTTTCCAAATCATATTTGATTGCTTTCTGTGTGTCATTGGCAGCAGATGGATGAGCATCTGAGGTCCCTTCTTAAGCAATCCTACTGAGATACAAAGGTCAAAGCTTTGTGCTGGGGTTTCATATTACAGGTTATCTGCTTTACAATAACGGCAGCCCTGAACATTTGAGTCAGTTCTTAAAACTGCCCTGCTATTGGTAGGGACGCAACAGGATTACAGCCAAGACTTCTCTGCATTTTCTGCCAAAATCTGTGTCAGATTTAAGACACATGCTTCTGCAAGCTTCCATGAAGGTTGTGCAAAAAAGTTTCAATCCAGAGTTGGGTTCCAGTTTTCTGTAGCTGTAAGCATTGGTGGCCACACCACCTCCTTACAAAGCAACTGGAACCTGCGGCATACGGTGGAGAGATTTTTTTAATTTGCTGGACATGAAATAAATTTACAGTGCTTTCTGATTTCAGGTAGAAGACATGTCCACCTTCTGATTATTTTTGGAGCATGAGAACATTTTAATTTTTTTCATCTCTCTCTCCCCACCCCTAAGATTGTACGAAAAAAGCGTACCTTGCCTAATTGAAATAATTTCGTTGGATTTTGATCAGAACTGATTATTTGGTTTTCTATGTGAAGTTTTGAGGTTTCAAACTTTCCTTCTGGAGAATGCCTTTTGAAACAATTTTCTCTAGCTGCCTGATGTCAACTGCTTAGTAGTCAGTGGATATTGAAATATTCAAAATGTACAGAGAGTGGGTAGTGGTGAATATTTTCATGATGTTGTACGTCCAGCTGGTGCAGGGCTCCAGTAACGAACATGGACCAGTGAAGGTAGGTGAGCTCAATTTTTAATATGATGAAGTTCTTTTTATTGGCTCATACGGAGGACTTTCTTTGCCCTCACTATGTTTGAAACAATATAAAAATGCAGAATCATCCTAGTAGTGGACTGGACAGGATATATCCTGCATTTGTTAGTGACTGTTCTGTTCCTTAGTCTTATTAAACTTCTGGCCATGAGTATTTGAAAATGCTGGGGTGGGGTTGGTTGTTTTTTGAAGTTATGGTAGAACATGAGCAGTCCGGAATCTTTTCGGATGGAGAAGTTTCTCCTTGGTTGCATGTGCAGATGGCACAGTGGTTTTTTAATGAAACATTGATTTGTTTTTATGACTGATAACTTTGTGGGCCATTTAGTTTCAGGTCTTTGTGAGCAGCAGAGGTTAGTCTATTTGTTTGGTAAATTGAAAATTGCAGTGCTTTCTATGGACATTTTCTATCTGCTTTTGCAAATTACCAATTGCCGCCATTCAGAAAAATGTGTTCTCAGAGAGTGTTTGGTTTTTTTGCTTCGTGAAGGGTTTAAAATTCAACACTAATCAAATCTTTGGTTCTATGAGCAAGCATCAAATAGAGCTTAACGAATGGAGAGTAATGCAAAAAATTAACCAGAACGTTACTGACTGCTGGAACAATATTTAGCCCAATTTTATGCATTTCCTAGATTGTATATATTTTAAGCTTCTATTTTGAAAATGATTCGGATGTAATTGTTTTGACTGAAGTGGTGCTAAATCATTACTGATTTAGGAACTTCTGGCCTTGAAAAGACAATTAAATGTGAGTTTGAGTTTTTGTAGCTGTTGTTTAGGACATGCATTTTCAACAGGGGTGATATCGCCCCCAGCAGGGGAAATTGGTTCGTGGAGGGCTGAAAAAGTTTTACTCTTTTGATACATCACACACAGACGTACATAGAGTACATATGGTATGTATTTTAAAATACGGTATGCATTCAAATGTCGTAGGGGAAAAATGTCTTAAAAGGCTCCTGGCTGGTGTTGGTGGCCTGGCGAAGGTGGGGGTTAAGATTAAAAAATGTTGAACACTGAGCTGGAGGTGAGTAGGAAGTCACCTTGTTTGGTAGCCAGCACTTTTCTAACTTTTCAAATTCCAAATGTACACGGGAGAACTCACAGTGTTCAGCTCCATTGTACTGCCACCAGCCTTGATATTGGATCTCAAGGCCAGACTGTGGGTCAATGGGAGTGTGAATGTAAGCATAGGTAACAGGAGAAAACTGTCTGACTTGTTTGGAGCAAGTAAGACTTTTCAGACTGTCCAGCTTTGTCGTAAGTTCATAAAACGGAAATCCTTTAGATGTGCTGGGCTCCTCGAGTTTTAAAATATTTCCATTTCCCTTGTAAAACATTACTTTAGCTGATGGTATAGCAAAGGAGACTCTGAATTGTTGGACGTAAGTCATATTCTTTAGGTTTCTCAGCTCTTTTAAAGAGTGCAAGCACCAAGAATGTCTCAGGTCTCCTGGGCACTGTGAAGTTTTATTTATTTATTTATTTATTTATTTAAGACGGAGTCTCACTCTGTCCCCCAGGCTGGAGTGCAGTGATGCAATCTTGGCTCACTGCAACCTCCGCCTCCCGGGTTCAAGCGATTCTCCTGCCTCAGCCTCTCGAGTAGCTGGGATTACAGGTGCGTGCCACCACGCCCGGCTAATTTTTTGTATTTTTAGTAGAGACGGGGTTTCACTGTGTTAGCCAGGATGGTCTCGATTTCCTGACCTCATGATCTGCCTGCCTTGGCCTCCCAAAGTGCTAGGATTATAGGCGTGAGCCATCGCGCCCGGCCGGCACTGCGAAGTTTTAAATGCTTTGAATGTACTGTTAATATATAAATTTGTTGAATGGAGCAACGAAGGAAAGCAGCTGAATTTGCATGTGACAGAAAACAAGTCGTTACGCGTGGAGGATGCAGCATTATATACTTACTAATATGATTAGCAATTTTTTTCATTCTATACTTACTAATACGATTGGCATTTTTTTTCAGAATATATCAGAATTTCCTTTAAAAAGTGAAGCTACATATACTGAACTTATATCCACCCAACCCCTCGCCCAATTAAATTATTTCTGATATGAAGGAAAGGATTGCCTATAGTTAAACAGAAATTTTGGCATAGATGTGACAGAGTGGTAAGCGATAGTGAGATGTATAATATTGGTCATAGTTTTCTTTTTCCCCAACTTTTAAGAAAAGAAAATCTAAGAGGAAACAATGTTTCTAAACATTAAAGTTCTTCTTGTTAAAATTAAAATGTAGTGTGAAAACATATTCATGATGGTAATGGTTTAGGATGGTGGTATTTGAGTTTTTTTTGTTTTTACTTTTTGAAATAAAATGTTTTATTTATTATAAGGAATTTCCATGTTCTTCCTCAGTACTTGGTCCATGTGTATTTCTTTCTCCTCACCCTCTCCTCTTCTAACCACCTCTTTTCCAGAATGGATGGTGATGCCCATTTTGCCCCTAGGTTGTCCTCCAGCCACCCCTAGTCCAATTTTCACTTTCTAGCTTTGAACATTGCCCACTTCTCCAGCTTAAGAGTAGCATTGCCTCTATGATAGTTCTAGGTGTCTGTGAAGAATTGTTTTTTTCCTGTAGCAATCATGAAATAGCTACTAGTACTCTGGACAATTGTGCTTACTGCCATTTGGGTGTAAGGCCTCCTAATTTCATTAGTCTTGCCACTTGTGCTTGCAAGGATAGCTGTTTGGAGTCAGCAGTGCCTGGAACATGTGAATTGAGACAAATCTGTTTGAAAATCTCAACTTAAGATTTCAAATCTACTGTGTATACTGTTTAGCTGTTAAGTTTCTCAGTCTAAGAAGAACACGTTTTCCTCTAGAAATAAGGTTAACCCAGTACCTATGCATGGTTCATTAATATAATCAGATTATGGCCTAGATGTGGTATTTATTTCTGTTTCTATTTTCTCCAGTTTTTTAAATACAGCTCAGACAGTCATATACAGTTGTACACGATGTGCACTGCACAGCTCTAGGGTGCTCCATGCATATAGACACATCTGTATGTGACAGCCCTAAGTGCAATGTGGTAGACACTCTGGACATTTGGTAAATAAGTATCTACATCCTCACTCTCCTGTCATTCACATTGGTCTTCTGGCCAGCACTATTTCTGGTTTATTTAATAAACAGTTCTTGTCCACAGAAATTTTGTGAGTCATGAAGACGTGTCACTATTGCAACAAAGGAATACCAGGCCATGGTAGGCTTTCACAACTTTTTTCTGACAGAATTTGTTTCTTTTTGCTTTATCTTCCCTGTATACTACCTTTTTTTTATCCACCCGCTTTCTTAATTACACTGGTAGAAGAATATTGGTGGGTGATGGAGTCATTCACATTCTGTGTAAGACTAGAATCAGTCCAAGATCCACAGGAACGTGGGATACTTCTAACTTTCATGAGAAGCCACATGGCTCACAAGATTTCTTTACCTTTGTGTCGCTTGCCTTCTCCTGAAATCGTCTCTACAGTGAATTGAATAACCAAGGACTGAGGTGTATTTTCCATCTTGAATTCCAGGAAGCAGTCCCACTCCTACTCCCTGCCCTATTTCCAGTTCCAAAGTCATGTACAGGGAAGTCCATTGACTTTGATGTTGGTCAAATGGCCCAGCAAACTCTTGTCCACTTTTCTGTCAGGCACAGTCCTTGGCACAAAAGACATCTGAAATACTTTCCATTAATTTCTTCTTTATTTATGACCTTGTAGTTAAATGTGTTGAATTATATGCTTCTATACACATCTGTTTTAATCCAGTTACTCACTTATAACTGGTGACTGAAACTTATATCACTATAGCATGTTATTGGTACCCAGGATACAATAGAACCCTCGATATCTTACATCTTCAATATAGTATTTCCTTGTATGACTTATTTCTTAACATAAAAATCCTGTTTTAGACCTGTGGATAAACCTTTACTATAAATCCCAAAGACAATTTCTGGAATGAGAATATGGTATTTGCACACACACAGGATTCCATGTAGAACTTGAGGTAATAAGATCTGGGACTCCCAGATACATTTATTATTACCACAAATGAATAGAGGTGCTACAGAAATAGGCACAGAAATGACAGTAAAATTGTTTCTGAGCACATTTCTAGGCTCAACTTTTTTCTACAACTTAGGATGAACAGAGACAGTGGAAACTGTATATAATTGGGAATGTGACTGAGATGAGACAAAGATGAGATGGAAGCATTTCTTCTTCCCTTGCTTTTCTGGTGGTAGGTTCACTTTTCTGTCTTCCTTGCCACTAGTTCTTGCAGTCCCTACCAAGACACTAGGGCATTATACAGCAAAGACACCCTGAGGCCCCCTGCTACTGCATCATGAAGCCTTAGTTGGTTGTGATGTCTTAGTTCATAAACAATCTCCCTTGTCTGTCATTAGAGCTTTCCAATATTTGACAATTCATTCATTTATTTTTTTCAACAGGTATTTGTTGGGCACCTGTATATCTAGGCACTGATCTAGTGGCTGAGAATGAAGCAGGAAATAAGTCTAGGGGCTGGGAATGCAGGAGGAAATAAGACAATGTTTCAATTCTCTTGGAATTTGCATTCCAAGTATGGTGGGTAGAGGCAGACAATATGCAAATCTGTAACATGTCAGGTGTGATAAATGCTATGAAGAAAATCAAGTAGGGGGAGCGGATACAGTACTGAGTAAATCAGAGGAGACCTTTCTGATTCAGTTACGTCTCTGCAGAGTCCTGAAGGAGATAAGAGAGACAGAAGCAACCATCAATGCAGTGGCCATGGTTGGCACAGCAAGTTGGCTTTGATGTCTGGGTATTAGCCAGGGAGCTGGTGTAGCTGGAGGTGGGGTGAATGGAGGCCAGAAGTGCAGTTGTTGAGGTTGGAGAAGTAGCCAGGGAAGATCATGTAAGGTGTGACTGTGCTCCCATCAAACTTTATGGACACTAAAAATTGAATTTTATGTAATTTTCCTGCATCATCAAATTTTTTTAAAAAAAATTTGTTTCAACCATTGGAAAATGTAAAAAATTGTTCTTAGCTAACAGGCCATACAAAAACAGGCTGCAGATTGGATTTGGCCCATGGGTCATAGTTTGGCAAGTGTGTTATATATAAATCATTACACTATTTTATCTCCATCATGGTACACATCCATACCTGACATGTTTTATTTGCCTGTGTATACATTTATTGCTTTGTCGCCGTCTACTAGAATACAAGCTTTTTGAGAAAAGGAGCTCTTAATTGTCTTGTTTACTGCAGCATCCCAATCACCAGTGAAAAGCCTGTAATAGAGTAGATACTAAAAACAGTATTTGTTGACTGATTGATGGACTAGACCTCAGGATTTTTAGATGTCCAGGATCAGGATATGAACTACTGCATTAAATCATCTCCAACATCTACTCTTATGATGGCTGGTCTGACTTCATGATTTAAAAAAAAAATTCTAAAGCATTTTTAAGGCAGTATATTCACCCTGTGCTATTTTCCTATGGGCACAGGATAGGATTTCTGTGGATGTATCAAAGACTCCTCCAGTGTCCTTCCAGGCACAAGCCATCCTATAAGGCGTTCCCTTTTAGGAGCCACAGGTATAGAAGGAAGTCATCTGAGCCCATTATTCCAGCCTGTTGGTAACACAAAGAGAGATGAGCAAAGCAGCATCTGTACAGGGGTCTGGACAAAACTTCAACATCTTGATGTTTTCCTTCATCCCTGAGATCCTTAGAAATGCTACCTATGCTTTCATTTTATGCTAGGTGGTTTGTAAAGTCATGGTAAATTATGGCAAAATACTCTGGTCAGATACTTTATCAGGCTAGGCCAGGATATGCTGTGAAAACAAACACCCCCAAAATCTTGGTGGTTCATAAACAACAGAGACTTATTTATTGCTTATACCACATGACCAGCCTGGTTCATCCGGGGTCAACTCCACATGGGGATGAAGCTGACTGAGTATCTGATCTTGAATGTTAGGAATCACTATGACAGAGGAAGGGAGAGCCCCAGAGAGCCCCACCCTGGCACTTAAATTCTCTGACCCGGAAGTGACACATATTACTTCTAGTTGCAGCCCCTTGACCCACTGCTTCATCTAGCCACAAAGGGCCAGGAAGTGTAATCCCACCATGCGCTCAAAAGGCAGCAAGATGGAAATATTTGACAAACAGTATTAATGACTGTGACACATAGTGAGTTCTTCACATTGGTAACTTCTAAGTGCTTCTGAACACACCTTTGACTGTAGAATGTCAAAAACATTCCCAATTTTACAGCAGTGCTGGAAAATGAATTGTATTGAGACAACTTGGGAGGAGTAGGAGGCGATAGAATAAAAAGAAAAACTTCACTGATTTCTGTCACGCCTCCTTTAATGCATGGAAGAACATATACATTGCTTAGAAAATCACATTACCACATTCAGAACAACTTCAGTGAAGATGGGAAAAAACCATGGCTGGTCAATGGGGTAAAGTGTGCTGAAGGAAGATAGATTTATTTCTCAGGAGGCATCTTCTCCCTGGGAAAAAGAAAGACACATATTCATCTCAGTAAATATTTGTGGAATGTCTACCATGTGCCAGGCATATGAGTGAAAATGATGTTTTTATAAAATAAAGATGTCTTAAGTATTTGCATGTCTTACTAACAGTCAGGGAGTTCAATTTGGCCAGTGGGAAGGATAATTTTATGCCTGAAACTTTGGTAATGTAAATTCTTATGCTGATTCTCTTTTTGTCATTCACTGAGTATTCCTAAGTAACTATAACACTCACATATTGGAGATAAGTATCGTTTTCCCGAAATCTAGGTTTGGCTAACATTGCTTCTGGAAAGAGAAAATGTTGAATGTGTTGAATGTCCCTGTGGCAAATTCTTGCTGTTGCTTACTGTTCCATTATGGAGAGTGTTAGAAAGAGTGTAATTTTGATTGAATGACTATGCTAAAAAAAACACCCTAAATAAGAAACTGCACAAAAAGAATAGAGTGGAATGAAAAAGTGAAAACAACTTTGCAATGGTGTGCTTCATTTACAAGTACATTGTCACAGCAAGACTAGGGATGATTGGGCATCTTAGAGAGTGCAGAGGATGTTGATAAGGAAGAGGAAGAGGAGATCAGTGGATGTTGATGTGGGACACTAGATCCTTAGTGAAGAAGCGTGAAAGAGGGTATGCTGGGCTGTCTGCCACTGGCATAGCAAGGCTGCTTTGTAGAAGGGACAATAAAGTTTTGCATAAGGATCCTTTTCCCATCCAATGGATTATGCTATACTTTGGCAGGAATAGGGCTGTAGCAGTTAACCATTGCCACAATAATGCCGTGTAACACAACAGTCCAAATTTCAGTGGCTTAAAACATCACTACCTTATTTTCACTTATGTCTCTGAGTCAGCTGGGAGTCAGAGGATTAAGGCTCAAGGCATAGGTTGGGTGCAGGTCAGCCCCACATGTCTCTCATCCTTCTTTGATCAGTGGGCTAGCAGAAGCATGTGCTTGCAGTGATGGTGGAAATAGAAAAACGTGCAATCATAGGTGAGTTTCAAGCCTCTCCTTGCATCATGTCTTGTAATGTCTCATTGGTCAATAGGGCTGGGAAATATATCCCTCCCTCAGAGAGTTAGGAGTGGAAATGAAATTGTTTTTAACAATAGCCTAATCACCATAAAGGCTTTGGGTGGCACATTGGGCCCTTGATCTTGGAGATCAGTGATAGAGAGACTGTAACAGACCTCAGGAACCCCTTGGGGTTGTTCAGAGCATACTTCTAGAGGGTCAGGGGTTGTCTTGCCATTCAAGTCCATCCCACACCCATCTGCCCCCACATATCCTAAGCACGGTTATGTCAAGTGAGAACAGAGGCATTTGAGTGGAGCACAGATTTCAAACACAGAAAGGCAGGACATGGCCATCTCTCCCAGTGCTAGATGATCTGGCTGGGAGAAAACCACAAGCAGTCTTCATCAAATTGGAGGAAGTGGAGGTCCCAGGCATTTAGCCCCCTAGTATGTCCTTAAAAAACCCAGACGGCTTTGGGAGGCCAAGATGGGCGGATCACGAGGTCAGGAGATCAAGACCATCCTGGCTAACACGGTGAAACCCCGTCTCTACTAAAAAATACAAAAAACTAGCCGGGCGAGGTGGCGGGCACCTGTAGTCCCAGCTACTCAGGAGGCTGAGGCAGGAGAATGGCTTGAACCCAGGAGGTGGAGCTTGCAGTGAGCTGAGATCCAGCCACTGCACCCCAGCCTGGGTGACAGAGCGAGACTCCGTCTCAAAAAAAAAAAAAAACAAAAAAAAACCCAGACTGCCATGCACACACACTCACACAAATGCACACGCACACACACATTCACACACACACTCTTTTCCTGCATTTGTAGTTCCTTTCCTCAGTCTAAGTTTAATTAAACAACCTGGATTTCATATATATTCATTTAAATATAGAATTGCATAAAGGAAAGAGCCACGGAACCACCAATGGTAGCATGAGGCCTCTGAAATGAAAGACGAGCCCACCCCAACCTTAAATGACCAGGTTTCTGGATTTCAGAGAAGCAAGATCAGACCCTTGGTAGGTTCCATCTGAGAAGCCACAGCAGCCATAGCTACAGCAATAATTATTAGCAAGTGCGCGTTCTCCCTGCCCTAGTTAGTACACCCTATACCCTCAGGTGTCATCTGTTCTAGGTAAAGTCAGACCCTAATAACAAAACACCAAAATGTAAAATGTTGGTTGTTTTTTTTTTTACACACTTCTAAAGACATGAAAAGCCTGAGCAGATACCTTAAAATTCATCTTCTATCTGAAAACACCTCCTAGAACCATTTTTAAAAGGAGATGGAAGCAAGGTGGAGAAAAAAAGTTTGTCTTTGATTTACCCTGGGAAAGTTGTCTTTTAAAAAAATTTTAATGTCTATTTACTATGATTGGAGTTGCTGTGTCTTGCTCTTTTCAAGCTCACCACTCTGGCTCCTAAGGAATATCAGGGCCCCTAAAACACAGACTTCTAAACCCCAACACATAGGACACACCTATGTGTGGAAAGAAAGGAAAGAGGAAAGAAAGAAAGGAATGCAACATTTATTGTGTGCCCACCGTACACCTGACCCTTTCCTACATATGGCCTCATATAATCTCTTCATCAGCTTTATGAGATGACTATTATTAACAATGCCACTTTATAAATGAGGAAATCAAGCCTTAAGGAAGTCAAATACCATATCCTCAGTCAAATAGCTAAAAAAAAAAAAAAAAAAAAGAGTAGTGCCTAGATTCAAAGACAGCTTATTTTTTTTAACTTATAGAGTAAAATGGATTTTTTCCCTTTTGGTATGTAGTTCTATGAATTCTAACACATGTATAGATTTATATAACCACAATAGTTTTGTAATTAGGATACAAAACTATTCCATCACCCCCCAAAAATTCACTTACATTATCCTTTTATAGTCAGACCCTCCTCCCAGCCTCCCAACCTCTGGCAATCACTGATCTGTTGTCCTTCACTGTCGTTTTGTATATTTGGTTCACTGTCATTCTGGTTTTTTGGGAATGTCATATAAATGGAATCATATACTATGTAACAGTTTCAGATCGGCTTCTTTCATTCATACTGCCTTTGAGATTCTGCCACTGTCCCAGTAGTTCATTCCTTTTTATTGCTGAGTAGTATTCTATTGATTGCTGAACCATTCACCCATTGAATGACACATAAATTGTTTCTAGTTTTTTGGCTATTGTGAATAAAGCTACTACAAACATTCATGTACATGTATTTATGTGAACATAAGGCTTCATTTATCAAGGGTAAAATCCCCAGAAGTAGGACTGTTGGGTCGTATGGTGAGCATATGTTTATAAGAAACTGCAAACACATTTTCCAGGGTGTTATACCATTCAAAGCCAGTTTTGAACAATTCAAATCTATGCTTTCTTCTTTCCAGTAAGCTGTTTCTCCAGATGACAGAGTGGTTTACTATATTAGGCAAAGCTTCATCTTGGGGAGTGTTAATTCCAACTGAGAGCTATGGGAGGCAAAGTTACAAAACTTCAGCTCAGACTCACAAATCTAACTTGATCTGGGAAGATACCTCGACAGGTGGGGGAGGGAGAACATCTGCTGAGGAAGGCTGGGAGTGGAGTGAGACTTTGCTACTTGGACCCCAAACCAGGAAAAATTTGGTGGTTTTGGTTTAGCCTGAACCATCAGGTTAAACAGGAAATGCAAAATGCTCTTCCAGTGAAACAGAAGAAGCCGCTAAGAGGTAGAGGGAACATGGAACTATTTGTATTGCAACCGAATCCACCTCCCCAAACCCACTGCAAAGGGAAATTGCTGACTGCAGTGTCCCTGAACTCCAGGGGGAGTAAGAAGAGAACCACGCCCCCAGGGAACACTTGTAAATCTGTAAGCAAATCTAGGGAAAGTTGTGTGAAATGTGTCCCTTCCATAACTCACCCTAAAGCTTCTGGGTATTCTAAACATACAAATTCTATTCATCACACCCTTTTATCACCAAGCTTCCTGAAGGCATATTGCCAACACAATTTGACAAAGAAAATAGCACCAACAACTTTTCAAAGCCTTGGAAGGATAGTCTCAGATCCACGGCTCTCAAGAGTTCCAGGGATGAATTTAGCAAGGCTGGCCTCCTTTTCCATATATATAGAACAAGAGGATTGTTAATAGCATGGGATTGGAATGGCTCAAGAAAAGCTTTTTGCAGCTCTTTGAGAAAAGTAGCCAGGGTTCCCCCTTAAACCTTCTTTGTCGATGGCCTTATAGCTCAAAACCAGCATTGGAACTGGCTATGTACTCCCAAACCAAAGCCTCTTCCACTTGGCATGTATGTTTATATTCTCATTTATATCTTCTTTCAAATACCTTGTAGGATTGCCTTTTGAAAGGATTATAATTTATACTTTTTTGTTGAATTCAGTAGGTTAAAGCAGTACCTATTTAATTTTATTTTGAAAACTCGGTTGTTCTTGCTTTTTGGGAATTTGAGAGGCAATTTAGTCTGTCATTTAGGATGGCATCATATAAAGCAGCCAACTTCATTGTGCTATTTAGCCTGGAAAGCGATATTGTTGATCTTCAACCTTGAAACCTTGAAAAAGTCATACAGGTTGGGAACTGACCTGCAAACGGTCAGGTATCTTGAGATAGGAAAAGGATTTGCAAATCCAGGTCAGCAAGATACTCACACAAATATTTTGAACCCAAGGTATACATCAAATAGATTTAAAGACTCAGACTATTTCTGAGCATGCATCGACCATTTGAAGACTAGTGGACTTGCATGAAGTTCAGGAGTTAACGTGGGTCTTGTAACTTAAAATCAGCATTTCTCATGCCCTAAATTAGTAGTAGAGAGACAGTATAGAGAGTTCCTATATAACCCTCACCCATCTTCCTCTAAGGCTAACACCTGGGAAGTTTTTTAAAAAAAATCCTGATGGCAAAGCTGCAGCCCAGACCCAAAAAATGAGAATCTCTGAGATTAGGATTCGAGCGTCAGTATTTCTTTGAGGCTTATTCCCAGGTAGATTCAAGAAGAAGCCAACATTTTGAACCCCTGCTTTATTTGTGTGTGTGTGTGTGAGAGAGAGCTTTAATGTGAGAGAGAGCTTTAATGACACAAGATGCTTATAGCTACAAGTTATACATGTATTGTAAACTGTATATAACGATATAAAGTGCTAACTAAATAGATGAAGAATGCATAATCACTTTGGCTCAGTTAATCCAATAATTTCCACAATGGGTTCATGAAAAAACTCATCTGACTGGCTAAGTCTTCAATTCTCATTTTTTTTTTTTAGAAGAGTACATATTTTTACTGCAATCACGGGAACTTGTTGCACTTTCCAATGTGCAAGTTTGTGCAGTTTTGCTCTTGATTCTATTTACAAATATCTTAAGCCAGTTTTCATCAAACATGAAAAATGAAGCCTGCCTTTTTGTCCCCAAATCGTAAACAGGTGTAAAGCTTTTAAAACATTAATCTCACAGTTTCAACAATTAATTGTTGAATTCTCCTTTCCAATACACAATGTTTTCGTTCAACACAGATCTGGGGAGCAGTAAAACGTTCATCCCATGTGTTAGGGCTTTAGATACATACTACATGCTTTCATAATAAACTCTACTGTGAGGATGTATCCAGGTTTTAAGTGATTTTCCATAATTTCACTGATGCTTTAAGAAAAAGAGCAACACTATGTTTATTTTTAATGTTGAAAGAAATAGTAAATATACTCAGGTTCAATGGCACTACTGATAGAACTGCTGCTGAATTTGGAAAGAGTGCTGTAAGAAGTCACTTTCAGGTAAAGAATAATTTTACTTTTCCCTCCTGTAATGCCAGATGCATACTGTAGCACTTTAGCTAGTCAGTTCTCCTAACTCTGTGGCCTTTCCAGTTGTATTCAGGCTTTTCAAAAATCAGTGAGCCATCAGATTTACTTTCTTCCCAAAGAAATTCAAATATGGGCCGGGGCGGTGGCTCAAGCCTGTGATCCCAGCACTTTGGGAGGCCTAGACGGGCGGATCACGAGGTCAGGAGATTGAGACCATCTTGGCTAACACGGTGAAACCCCATCTCTACTAAAAAATACAAAAAAACTAGCCGGGCGAGGTGGCGGGCGCCTATAGTCCCAGCTACTCGAGAGGCTGAGGCACGAGAATGGCGTAAACCCGGGAGGCGGAGCTTGCAGTGAGCTGAGATCCAGCCACTGCACTCCAGCCTGGGTGACAGAGCAAGACTCCGTCTCAAAAAAAAAAAAAAAAATTCAAATATGAACACTTGAAATAAATAGGTTATAGAAGGCAAATCAAGTGTTATCAGGTTTAAGAATAAGACAGAAATATGGTATAATAAAAAGATGTCCAAAATTATTTAGACATCAACTACAAGAAAGAAAAAAGAGAATTACTTGCAAAACTATTTAGGATATATCATCTTTCTTAAAGATAGCCAGCTATATTCTTGAAAACAAGATAAAAATTTTCTTGTTTAATCTGCATGTTATTTTCCACTATAACACATTAATTTTACAAACATTGATGTGAGAGAGAAGAGTTAGATAGTTTCTGCAAACTGGCAAACCTGGCTGTCATAGTGTTTTTATTCAAGTTGACCTGATGCACTTCATAGATTGCTAGTTTTAAAATTAACAATGTGAACCCCTGCTTTAAACCCTTCTCAAAGTGCAGTCAGCCAACCAACAGTATCACCCGCGCCTGGGAACTTGTTAGAAACCACTTTGTCAAACTCATTTCCTGGTATGACAATGAATCTGGCTACAGCAACAGGGTGGTGGACCTCATGGTCCACATGGCCTCCAAGGAGTAACACCCCAGGACCATCAGCTCCAGTGAGAGCATGAGAGAAAGAGAGAGGCCCTCGGCTGTTTGGGAATCCCTGCCACACTCAGTCCCCACCACAATGAGAATCTCCCCTCCTCACAATTTCCATGCAGACCCCCTGAAGAGGGAAGGGCCTAGGGAGCCCCACTTTGTCATGTACCACCAATAAAGTTCCCTGTACTCAGCTAAAAAAAAAAAAAAGAAAGAAAGAAAAAGAAATAAAAAAGAAAAAGAAATGCAGCCTCCTGTCTTGGCCCAAACCCACTGCATCAGAATCTGCATTTTAACGAGATCCCCAGGTATACACATTAAGTTTTGAGAAGCAGTACTATATATAAAATATTCAACAGACCACACAAACCTGGGTCCAATTGCTATTTGTCAGATACATGCATGTATTTATTACTTATAAATTCCTTCATCAGAAACATATTACATGCTTATTACTTTAAAAAGAGGAATCAGACACATATCCTACCTTCAAAAAGATCTCAGTCTAGGAAGGGAATACAATGTGTTCATAAATAATATAGTCTAAGTTAGGGACTTCATAAAATGCTTGATGGAAGAAGTGGCATTTATTTTGGACCTGGAATGAGAACTGAAAGAAGATATTCAAAAGACAAGTGATTTAGTGATGTAGTTTGAATACATGAATAATCTCAAGGTTACTTTTTCTATAGCTTTTGGTGAATCAAGTTGTTTTACTTGAAATTAAATTCATACATTTAATAAATATTTATTCAGCTCTTACTATAAGACAGATACCATTACTGCTCAAGTGGCTTTTACAACCTAGTGGGGAAGACAAGCAGATAACAAGAAATGACACAATTCATTAGTGTTACTGGTAGTGTTATGAAGGACAAGGATGGGGTGGCTAGAAATCCATGTGACAGATCAGACCTAGGCAGGGGTGGGAGTTGTGGAGGAGGTTTTCCTGAGTAGATAACATGTAAGCTGAGAAAGATTTAGTTAGACAAAGAGTGAATGGCATTCCAGGCAAAGGAAACAGCATGGACTAAGGTCAAAACAAGAAGAAATCAACCAAAGAACAAGTTGATAAAATGGATGTCCAGTAATATTCCATTGTTCAACTATGCAACATTTTTCATTGCCTCCCAAATTGGGTCAAAGTAGCCCGGTCTTCACGCCTCCAGTCCTTCCTCTTTTTAAAAATTTTATAGAACTATATTGATATAGAATTTACATACTATAAAATTTACCTTTCACTTGTTTTCATTCAAGAATATTAGGAAATTTACTGAGTTGTATAGCTATCATCTACATAAGGTCCATTATGCCCCTTTACAATGAAACCTCCATTCTCACTCCCAGCCTCAGGCAGCCAATAATCTATTTTCTGTCTCTAGGGGCTAGAAACTTAAGAGTGGAATTAGTTGGTGTATAATAAATTTAACTTATTAGAGAACTGCTGAACTCTTTTCCACAGCAACAATACAATTTTACAGCTTCATCAGCCATGTATGAGGGTTCCTGTTCCTCCATATCCCTTACAACACTTGCTATTGTCAGTCTTTTTGTTTATAGCCATTCTACTGGGTGTGAAGTGGTATCTCATTTCACCAGCCCCTCTTCCTAACTTCTTTGCCAGATTCCCCACTCCTAAACCTGCTCTACGCCCAACCAAAGTGAATCCCTTGCTGTTTTGTTTTGTTTTGTTTTTTCACTGAGGCTCGTTGATATCCCCAAATTATGCCTTTCTTCACTCTTGGAATGTGTTACTTGACTGGACATTTTTTTCTGGTGAAGGAGAGGGGCTGGGCTGGAAATTGAGAGCTCAAATTAGTAGGAGTACAGAAGGTCTTTGACTTCCTCACAACATGGGACACTTCTAAGTTTCTCCTAAAAACCCCACCACCATACTTTTCCAAATATCTTGCCTGCCATCTTGGTCACACATGACCTAAATTAATACTTAAGAAGCTATGAAGATGCTCATGCTTCCTCAGGGGAGAATGCTGTGTAAACTTAGAAATTAACAAAAGGAGAAACAACTACCCTTGAAATTGTACCACAGAAAGGAGCATACATTCAAATGATGGTGAAGTCTTATTAAAAAGACTTTAAGCCTCCCAATTTAGAAGCTGGCTTGTGGTAGCCAAGAAATTAGAGAATGATTTGTTATTTAAGAGTGAAATTGCTAGTAGTCTTGGATTAATTACCATAAAAAAGCTGCCGCTGTAATAAAAAGCAGAGATCTGGTAACCCTGCTTCACTTCCTTTCTCTTGATGAAAGCCTTTTAATTATTTTAATTTTGATTAGCACTTCCATCAGAAAATAGGAAGAAATTAGGAGCAATTGGCAAAGGTTTAGTAATTAAAACCACTGAAATCAATGGTTTAAGTATGTATTTGGGATAATCACACTTTTTAATTTTTATTTTTGTCTTACTCAAGTGGTTAACCTAAAGTTCATTATACAAAAATCAACCAGTGCAGAAAGCCGATTGGAAACAAACAACCATTCTTGAACCCTTTGAAAATGTATGCCTTTGATGAATTAGTTGCCAGGTTTCTACTTATGTTTAATTGTTAGTACTTCCACTTAAAATAGCAAAATGACTGTCTGCAATTTCTGTTATTTCAAACTAGGTTTTAAATGCTGGGGTTGAAAGTAAGCTTAAATAACTCTGAGTACTTGAGTAAACACTGCATTTTTTATGATGAGGCAAGTTGCATGAACCATTTAATTACTTTAATTCAATCCAGAGATTTGATATTTTCTCCTGAGTTCTCACAGTTGGATAGTTTAAAAATATTTCTAAGATTGAATTGAAACCTGTAAGAACTATAATAAAACTGTCTGCTTTCTTTCTCTCTTTTTCTTTCTTTCTTTCTTTCATTCTTTCTTTCTTTCTTTCTTTCTCTTTCTTTCTTCTTTTTCTTTCTTTCTTTTTCCTTCCTTCCTTTCCTTCTCCTTCCTTCCTTCCTTCCTTCCTTTCTTCTCTT
This sequence comes from Mandrillus leucophaeus, assembly GCF_000951045.1. NCBI lineage: Eukaryota > Metazoa > Chordata > Mammalia > Primates > Cercopithecidae > Mandrillus > Mandrillus leucophaeus. Next base: position 2,532,336 of record NW_012105254.1, read on the forward strand.
TCTTTTATTTCTTTCTTTCTCTTTCTTTTTTTTCCAAGATCTCGCTCCGTTGCCCAGGCTGGAGTGCAAGTGGTGAGATCATGGCTCACTGCAAGCTTGACCTCCCCAGGCTCAGGTGATCCTTCCACCTCAGTCTCCTGAGTAGCTGGGAGTACAGGCATGCACCAGCATGTCTGGCTAATTTTTGTATTTTTGGTAGAGACAGGGTCTCACCATGTTTCCAGTCTGGTCTTGAACTCTTGCGCTCAAGTAATCCTCCTGCCTCGGCTTCCCAAAGTGCTGGGATAACCAGTGTAAGCCACCATGCCTGGCCTTGTATTTTTGGATAGTATTGAGCGAAATTTGCCTCAATAAATACAAATCCTTTCAATATGCTTCAACTTTAAAATCTTCAAAAAGCTGCTTAGTTTCATTATTTTCGTGTGGAAGCAGCATTGTCCCAAAGTTTTATTTTGAAGACTGAATTGTGTACGGAGTACTGTCCAACTAGAAGAGAATGAATAATCAGGAAAAGAGAGACTATTGAAAAATGAAACTTAATGGAGAAGTGTTGAATTTCAAAGCTGCCAGAGACATTAGCAATTGTTCAGTTTCATCTCCAGATTTCTTAGATGAAGAAGCTGTGGCAAGCCAATTTCACAAACCCGATCTATGATCCTCATGCTCCCCACTTCTCTCACTCCCAGAATTTTGCCTTGATCCAAACTTTACAGAAAAGTACAAAACCACAGGTATGAGTTCACTGAGCTTCCCAGGCAGTCCTGCCATCTACAAACCCATGTCATTCTGTATTTTCCTCTTGTTTCTGAGGGTGATCCTCTCATCTAGTCACACTATGTCCACTTATCTCTGGCACTTATGTCAAAACAACCCCTCTAGGTCCTGCCTTAGCTCTCCTGCATATGCTTTCTCTTTCTTCCTGTCTGTTGCCTCTTTCCCCCAGCTTATAATTCTCCCGCCTTTATTAAAAACATGCACTCACAGACACACACTCACATCTGGATTCCCAGGTACGATAACCTTGTGGATTCATGTTTTCAGATCATTCTTAGTCCATAGAATATAAAATTGATGGAATGATGGCAAACATTTGCAGATGACAATCATTTACAGAAATGGCACTAAAGCCATGAAACTGAAGCTGCAGGACTTATGGATCTGAGCTAGAAGACAGGGACCATCAAAAATTCAGCTTCAGCTGGAAATGGGCTCTTTGAGTGCACTACATCAGATCCACGAAAGAGGAAGGAAGAGTTACTGCTCATTGCTGCCTGGAGCTGTGACTTCTATGAAATTACTTAACTAAGGGCAAAGGAGGAAGCAGATACTTCCTTGCAACTAGGACTTGAGCTGAGATGATCCCTGAATCATAAATAGTCAACAAGATTCGGATTCAGGACCCAGGGAATCACGGGGTACAACCATAAAACTTCTAAATGTTGGGGAAAGAATAATGAGAAAGAAAAATGAATCTCTGAAAGAAAATGGAACTACTAAACAAAATTCCAAATCACGTTAATTGTTACTAAGAATGACAGCAACAAAATGAATAATCAGGATATGTCATACCTATAAAGTTAAAAATCTAAAATAATTTGAAGAAATACTTAAATATATTTAGAACCCTCAAAGAGATAAAGAAAGAAATAATATTCATAAAATTAAAATGACAAACTAGGGGCGGGGCGTGGTGGCTCACGCCTGTAATCCCAGCACTGTGGGAGGCCGAGGCGGGTGGATCACAAGGTCAGGAGATTGAGACAATCCTGGCTAACACGGTGAAACCACGTCTCTACTAAAAATGCAAAAACAAAATTAGCCGGGTGTGGTGGCGGGTGCCTGTAGTCCCAGCTATTCGGGAGGCTGAGTTGGGAGAATGGCGCGAACCCAGGAGGTGGAGCTTGCAGTGAGCCGAGATTGCACCACTGCACTCCAGCCTGGGCAACAAAACTAGACTCCGTCTCAAAAAAACAAAAAAGCTATATACAGACATACATCTAGATAGATAGATAGATTGGTAAAAGCTTGGCTTCTGCATTTGTGAGGTT
>NW_012105254.1:2534433-2577679 GCF_000951045.1 Mandrillus leucophaeus
ACATTCTCCTGCTGAGGCAGGAGAATGGGGTGAACCTGGGAGGCGGAGCTTGCAGTGAGCCGAGATTGCACCACTGCACTCCAGCCTGGGCAACAAAACTAGACTCCGTCTCAAAAAAAAAAAAAAAAAAAAAAAAAAAAAAAAAAAGAGACAAACTAGGAAGAATATACAGAAATGTAACAGAAAGTAGATAGGAAGAAGAATGAAGTAGAAATACTTGAAATTAGAAATATGTTGATTGAAATTAAAACTGTAACAAAGTAAACTCTAGACTCACAACAATTGGAGAGTTGGTGATTGGAAAGATGAACCAATTAATTTACCCAAAACACATTAGAGAGAGGTGAAGGGGAAAAAATAGCTAAATATAGAAGCACATTTAAGAGACATGTAAGATGATTAAAAGCCTCCAATATTTTTCAAAAAAGAGAGTAGAGACAATATTACAGGTGGAATAATGAAAATGATAATGGCTGAGAATATTAAAGAATTGAGAAAAAACAGACAAGTGGCCTCAGATTGAAACTGCCATGAAGGTCTCTGTCTCAAATTCTCAACTCTGCTTTTGTAGTATGAAAGCAGCCATAGACAATAAGTAAGTGAATGCACATGGCTGCGTGTCAATACAACTTGATTTACAAAAACAGGCAGGCAGCAGGCTAAATTAGGCTGGGATACCATAGTTTGATAGCTCTTGATGTAAAGAATAACCATTGTTGGCCAGGTGCAGTGGCTCATGTCTGTAATCAAAACACTTTGGGCGGCCAAGGCGGGCAGATCACTTGAGCCCAGGAGTTCAAAACCAGCCTGGGCAACATAGCAAAACCCCATCTCTACTAAACGTACAAAAATTAGCCGGGCATGGTGGCATGCTCCTGTAGTCCCAGCTACTCAGGAGGCTGAGGCAGGAGAATCGCTTGAACCTAGGAGGCTGAGGTTGCAGTGAGCAGAGATGGTGCCACTGCACTGCAGCCTGGATGACAGGGCCAGACTCGGTCTCGAAAAGAAAGAAAGAAAGAATAACCATTGTTTACGTTTTCATGTATATGTCACCAGATGTTCTTCATATATCCGTATAAGTATGTATATATGATGTACATAAGTACCTAAGTAAAAATACATAAGTAATTTTAAAAGAGGTTATATCATAGCTGAATCACACATGACTCGGACCACACTTGCTCTTCTGAGTACCTACTTTTGGACAACTCTCAGTGTCCACTAGCATGTCTAAAAAAAAGTCTACTCCTAAAATGCTAATGCATGATGTAGATTTTAACTACAGCTTTTGAGGCTCAGTGGAGGAGGGTGTACATCACACGACCCAATGCAAAGCTTTTTAACAGCCCCTTTTGCTCATCTTTGTTTTCCCCCACTGTTCCTCGCCCTGCAGCAGGCAGCTAACATTCACCTCTCCCTTCCACCCTCCTCTCTCAGCACTGGTCCTTTGCCTCCTCCCTCATCCCAGCTCTACAAATGGCCTCAGCCTGCATACTCCAACCTCCCAGCAAAACAAACATCTAGTAACTACAGGGTCAGCAAGAGAGAATCTGAGGCCCTAGCCATAGACAGATCACCTTATCATTTCTCCAGCACATTCCAGGAAGGATCTCAGTTCGTTCTGTCCCAATATACCTCTACATCCTTTGTTTTAATGATCACATAGAATTTGTTGTATGCATATATCATTATTTATATAACTAAGCCCCCAATTTTGAACAAGAGGCTACATACTGAAAATTTTTTATCTACCAAGTCTTTTTTTTCTTACAAACCCATCCAATACAGTTGCACTGTATCCGCCAATACAGTTCATGCAACTGTATGGAAACCAAACTCTAGAAGAGTATTTTATAGTTCTATAAGAGTATTAAACTCTTATACTTCTAGAGTGTAAAACCCCAGAAAAGTATTTTGTCAGGAAAAGATTGTGTTTTTGAAATAGTAGGTTTTAAAAGAAAATAAAGAAAGAGGGTTAGAAGTAAGAAAATTCAGGTTATCAGGGGCTTGATATCTTTATTTTGTGACTGTAGGCAGGTTACCCAGGACTTTGTAGATCAATTTCTCAAACAAATAACAGAGATGAAATCAACTGTCATTAGCTACTGTCACAAAAATAATATGATAAACATCTATTCATTTCCTGTGGCTGCCGTGACTAATTATCACAAACTTGGTGGCTTAAAATAACAGAAATTTATTTTCTCACAGCTCCGGAGTCTAGAATTTCAAAATGGAAGGGTCAGCAAGGCTGCACGCCCTTCAAACACTCTTGGAGAGAATCTTTTCTTGCTTCATCCAGCTTCTGATGGCTCTAGGCAATCCCCCACTTGTGACTGCATCACTCCAGTCTCTGCCTCCGTCTTCAGTTGGCCTTCCTCTGTGTCCCTGTCTTCTCTTCCGTCTCTTATAAGGACACTTGTCATTGTACAGTATTTAGGGTCCACACAGATAATCCAGGAGGATCTCATTTTAAGATCCTTAACTTCATTACATCTATACAGATCCTTTTTTCCAAATTAAGGTAATGTTCACAGGTTCTGTGGGTTAGGATGTGGACATATCAATTTGAGGCCCACCATTCGATACACTACAGTTTTCTTTGTAAGTGTTCTGAGAACCCAGGAGAAATAAGTAAATCCTTTGATTCAATCAAAAATGAGCAGAATGTGAATCAACAATACTAGAAGATATCCTTTTTCCTAGGCACTGGCATATATTTCAATAGTATCTCTAATTAATTTACAGATGTATTTATGCTTCTAAGTGTCAGCAATGAAGATTATTATGACAAATTTAAAATTTAGTAATTTGTTTTTAAACTGGTGTTTTTGTTTTTTTAAGCGGTCATCTCAGTCCACATTAGAACGATCTGAACAGCAGATCAGGGCTGCTTCTAGTTTGGAGGAACTCCTTCGAATTACTCACTCTGAGGACTGGAAGCTGTGGAGATGCAGGCTGAGGCTCAAAAGTTTTACCAGCATGGACTCTCGCTCAGCATCCCATCGGTCCACTAGGTTCGCAGCAACTTTCTATGACATTGAAACACTGAAAGGTAGGTGTGTGGATGTGGAGACAAATTCTCTTTACCAGATAGTGCCAAATACACTTACTTTCTCCAAAACTCTACGTAGGGCAGACACGTGTCAGAGGGAGAATGAAAGTCAGTCTTTGATTTCATAACTTCAGTGTTAGTGCAGAATCTTGATTTTTTAATATTTACTTCACAGAGAAATATATTCAATATGATTTTGAGATAAAAAACACAAAAGAACATTTCAAAATATAGAAATAAATTTAATTCAAGGATGTGGGGGCAAAGAAAACCCAGGAAGACTATTGTTCTCAATAGAAAAAAAATCATAAGGTTTACTTAGAAAATAAAACCTGGGGATTCATCCACAAGGAGTATTCTACTGCCATACATACATAGATAAAAACCAAAAATGGCCAGGCATGGTGGCTCATGCCTGTAATCCCAGCACTTTGGGAGGCCAGGGAAGGCAGATTGCTTGAGCCCAGGAGTTTGAGACCAGCCTGGGCAACATGACGAGACCCCATCTCTACAAAAAAAACAGAAAAAAATAGCTGAGCATTGTGGTATGTGCCTATATTCCCAGTTACTTGGGAGGCTGAGGTGGGAGGATCTGCTGAGCCCAGGAGGTCGAGGCTACAGTGAGCCATGATCATGCTACTACACTCTAGCCTGGGCAACAAGCAAGATCCTGTCTCAAGAAAACCACCACCCCCGAACGAATAGATTAGATATAGCTTTTTGTTTTTTATTTCTGCAAAGGTGTGTGATTTTTAATAAAGTGAAAAGTAAAAGTTGGACACTGAGTTGTAATATTGGGTACTGGTATTGCTAGGAGAATAACGAAGGGAGAAAATTCTCAAGACAAAATGATCAAAGCTCCAGACTAGAAAATAGCATAATTTGAAATAAGGTTAATGATTGTTCCCTAGTAAGGTATGAGGATTCTTTAAAAGAAAATCAGGCCAGGCGTAGTGGATGACACCTGTAATCCCAGCACTTTGGGAGGTCGAGGTGGGTGGATCACCTGAAGTCAGGAGTTCGAGACCAGGCTGACCAACATGGTGAAAACCTGTCTCTACTGAAAATACAAAATTAGCCGGGCATGGCGGTGCATGCCTGTAATCCCAACTACTTGGGAGGTTGAGGCAGGAGAATTGCTTGAACCCAGGAGGCAGAGGTTGCAGTGAGCTGAGGTCGCGCCATTGCACTCCAGCCTGAGCAACAAGAGTGCAACTCTGTCTCAAAAAAAAGGGAAGGAAGGAAGGAAGGAAGGAAGGAAGGAAGGAAGGAAGGAAGGAAACCAGTGTGTATAGGTACTGTGCCATAATGAATAAAAAATGCTTGTCAAGTAAAGTTCTGTGGTTTCTGATTAGGCATTTAATTTTTTGATGACATGTCAAAACAACAAAAGAAGCTGCTACAGCATTGCTGATCTAGCATTCTAGATTTGATTAACATGATTACCTGGTAACTGATTATATATATAGCATAATTCAAATTAACCACTAGGCCAAAACTATTTTTTTCTTTCTACCTAAAATCGTATTTGTTTTTTCCCATTTGTAAAAAGATGTTGGGGTTGCACAGACCTCTTGTTGGCGGTGGGGAAAGCTGTGCATAGATGGGGAAATATTCTTTGGTAGCACCTTGGGCATAAGTGTGAAAAGGATTCTTTGTGTTCATGTGTATGACTGTGTGTCTAAGTGAGTTGACATGGTGGGAACCATAGCCTTGAGCTCACTTCAGACAGGAATTTGAAGCTCTAGATGTTTCTATGTGGTGAATTAACATAGCCTTCATGAGAACAAAGGGTTGGCACCTCATCTAGAGGTCAAAGGCCTTAACCAGATTACCTGACTGAAGGCCTGAGGTGAGCCTGGAGCTATTTCATGAAGATGAATGTTACCATAAAACCAAGACTAGGTGATCTAAAAAAAAGTCAATGACGGCCCGGCGAGGTGGCTCAAGCCTGTAATCCCAGCACTTTGGGAGGCCGAGACGGGTGGATCACGAGGTCAGGAGATCGAGACCATCCTGGCTACACGGTGAAACCCCGTCTCTACTAAAAAATACAAAAAACTAGCCCAGCGATGTGGCGGGCGCCTGTAGTCCCAGCTACTCGGGAGGCTGAGGCAGGAGAATGGCGTGAACCCGGGAGGCGGAGCTTGCAGTGAGCTGAGATCCGGCCACTGCACTCCAGCCTGGGCGACAGAGCGAGACTCCGTCTCAAAAAAAAAAAAAAAAAAAAAAAAAGTCAATGACATTGACATTTTCTAAGGAAAAAACCATTAAAATATCACAGAATTTGCAAACCCTATGAATTTATCTCCTAATTTCATAGGGAATCATCTAAAGTTATTTACTAAGTTAGAAGCAGTGAATAATGAAATCGGCATGTTACACCAATTAGAATTTGTTATCAAGTCTCCCTTGTGGATTTCAAGGTAATTTCCTGAGGCAGAGCAGTCCTGCTGGGAAGTAGTAAAGAATAGTAGAGTTATGAAGCCTTTAATCAGTGATGTTGGTCATAATTGCGTATGATTTTGATTAAAAGCTTACCACTCCAATTTCAAAACTTAGTTTTATAAAGAGAGAAAAAGCAAATGGAAAGCAACATTTAAGTAGAATTTTAAATTGGGAATATTTTCATAGGTTGGTTTCTTGTTTTTTCAAGGATTCATGATTAATTGCAGTGAATTAAATAATAACCATAATAATACTTAATTGAGTAATTTATCCCTCATGTGCAGCATTCAGGCTTTTTATATAAATATTAATAATCAGAAATGTTTAAAAAGGTTTCTTAGGGGCTGGGCACAGTGGCTTACACCTGTAATCCCAGCACTTTGGGAGGCCAAGGTGGGCGGATCACAAAGTTAAGAGATCAAGACCAGCCTGGCCAACATGGCGAAACCCCGTCTCTACCGAAAATACAAAAATTAGCTGGGCATGGTGGTGCATGCCTCTAATCCCAGCTACTTGGGAGGCTGAGGCAGGAAAATCGCTTGAACCCAGGAGGTGGAGGTTGCAGTAAGCCGAGATCACACCACTGCACTCCAGCCTGGCAACACAGCAAGACTCTGTCTCAAAAAAAAAAAAAAAAAAAAAAGAAAAAAGTTTCTTAGGATAGAATGTTTTATTATGAGGAAAAAACCCCAAAGTTTAGGTAAACTGTGTAGTATAATGCAGTGCTCCAGACAACCCATATTATGTTTTCAGTGATTGAAGAAGCAACATATGAAAAATATTGGTATTAAGGGATGAAAAAGGAGAAAGGATATGGAGAAGATGTTATAAGGGAATAATTTAGGGACTAGGGTCACATCTCAAATGGTAATATTGTATCGGTATACTTCAAGCAGAGGTCTTCTCTATCCCTTCTATTCCCATATATGGGAACTCAGAATAATCTCAGGAGAGTTCTTGAAAATGCAGTAAAAATAAAGGATAGTTTGTCTATTGTTGCATAACACATTACCACAAAACTTAGCTACTTAAAACAATATTTATCTCAGTTTCTGTGGGCCAGAAATGCTGACATGACCTAGATCAGTTTCTCTGCTTCAGATGTCTCCGGAGGCTGCAGTCAAGATATTGGCCTGGGCTGCAGGCATCTTAGGGCACTGCTTTCAAGTTCAGTCAGATGTTGTTTGCAGGACTCAATTTCTCACAGGCTGTTGGACTGAGGGTCTTCGTTCCTCGCTGGCTATTGGCCAGAGGCTGCCCCAAGTTCCTTGTCATGTGGACCTTTCTAACATGGCGGCAAACTAACACAAGAACAGAAAACCAAACACCGCATGTTCTCACTCATAAGTGGGAGTTGAACAATGAGAACAGATGTACACAAGGAGGGGAACATCACAAACAAGGGCTTGTTGGGGGGTGGGGGACAAAGGGAAGGAGAACATTAGGACAAATACCTAATGCACGCGGGGCTTAAAACCTAGATGACAGGTTGATAGGTGCAGCAAACCACCATGGCACACGTACACCTATGTAACAAACCTGCACGTTCTGCACATGTATCCCAGAACTTAAAGTAAAATAAGTTAAAAAAAAAAAAAAAAGCCTGCAAGTGGAGAAGGAGAGAAAGAGTGTGTGTGTGAGAAAGTGAGACAGAATAAGAAAGAAGAGAATTTGCAATAAGTAGAAACAAGATTGCAATCTTTTTTAACTTCATCATGGAAGTGGTATCCCATCACTTTTTCTGTATTCTCTTCATAAGAAGCAAGTTACTAGGTCCAGCTCACAGACAAGGAGAAGAGATTTACACAAGGGCATGACTATCAGGAGGTGGGGACCACTGGGGGTTAGTTTCAAAGCTGCCTACCACAAGAGATTTTCACCAGCACCACACCCCCACATATAATAAATAAACTCTACAGTTCCATGGCAAGCTACAAGGAAGTCTTTGTGTTGTCTTTATCATAAAATTGAATCTTTCCCCCAAAACACCTGTAGAAAGGCTATGCAGTATTAAGTACCAAAGGGTCAAAGTTGAATTTAAAAAATAAAATATGAGAGAAAAGCAAGTACTGTTTTTTAAGAAAGTATATAATTTTTTTTATTCCCATAGGCTTGTTTCTTTTTTCTTGTTACTTTCAAATTAACTATGGCCAAAGGATTGCTCATTCTATTAATACGAACAGGCTTATTTCATCATTTATATAAATATCAGTATCGGGCACTTGCAAATGAGAAAACTCTGATTTGAGGAAGGATTAGTTTCACTTCAATTTCCATTTATGCATTTGCCAAGTTTAAATCCTACTGTAGTTACTTAAGCAACCAACAGAAACATATTTCTTGATGATGCTAAAACCTACCTACACCTGGCTTTAAGCAGAAGAAATGCTATCCAGCTGTATCTAGTAAATTGTTTGATAAATAATATTTACATGTTATTTCTTTACATGCTTCTATTTACTTCCCTATTAGCCAGCTTCTCCAGATGTATCCAGTGTAATTATGTACAGGACATGGTGTTATACCTCAAAGGGAAATAAAATACTTATATTCTACAAAGGTATGGTATAAATGGGAAAGAGCACAGAGATTATTGTAACTTCTCTGCAAACAATCTTGGTTAAAGGACTGACAAAAAATATCCATCTAGTAAAAGAAACAAGCAGTAGAAATGTGAAAATGACTATGCTCAGCGTAACTCTGGCACACGTTGGCACATCAGGGCCATTCCATCTGCTAGCCCCAGTGAGCTTTCTCTCTGCAGTTATAGATGAAGAATGGCAAAGAACTCAGTGCAGCCCTAGAGAAACATGCGTGGAGGTGGCCAGTGAGCTGGGGAAGAGTACCAACACATTCTTCAAGCCCCCTTGTGTGAACGTGTTCCGATGTGGTGGCTGTTGCAATGAAGAGAGCCTCATCTGTATGAACACCAGCACCTCGTACATTTCCAAACAGGTATGAGGACATCGGCAAGCCTGCTATCTCTAAAGCCCTGATTATAATAGCGTCGATCGCTACAACAACCTTGTTGCCAAACACTGTACTAAATGCTCTGTGTGCATAATCACATTTAATCTTTGAAACAAGCCAAGAGGGTATTTTGTCCTCCTTTATAGATGAGGAAACTGGGGCTCAGAGAGGTAACTTACTTATCCAAGGTTACATGGCTGATAAATAGCAGAGCTGGGATTCAAACCCAGGTCTGTGGGAGGCCAGAGCCTGAACTATTATCAGTTATTGTCTCTCTGTTGCTATAATGTCAAGACTCAGAAAACCATATGGAAGTTACTAGGATAGGATGTTAAAAGGAATGAAGATAGCTGTGCTGTCTTGTGTATCCATCAGGTTCTGTGTTGCTCAAAAAAAAGTTTAATGAAGGTTGTGGGCAGAATTGGGGAAAGAGGGATGGGACAGTGAAGCACCTGAAGCTAGCAAAAAGGGGGAGACTTCCCCACCCTTAGACTGAGGAGACAAGGGGAGGGAGCAGTTACGGGAACCCAGAGGGAAAGCGGAGAAGAGAGTTGCTGGACTGGCCACTGTCAGCTCTTGGCCTGGCAGGGAGTTGGGGCAGGGGCTGGGAGAGGCAAGAGGGTTTATAGATGTAGCCCATGGAGGGCAGCGTCCTGGGGCACAGAGCCTGATGGGGAAAGAAGGAGAGAGGATGGTGTCTCTGGAGGGGCAAAGAGAGAATACCTAGCACAAAAGACATTTGGAAATAATTCTGCAGTCCCCATGAAAGAAATAATTCAGCCCTCTTCATCTTATAAAACTCCCTTTGCTTAGGTAAGTTTTCCTTTCTCTGGTTACCATGTTTTTAATAAATGTCGCATATGAGAGCAGTAGTAACACACTTGGGAAAGCAATATTTAAAAACTGTGCATCAAACTACGTTCTTTTTGGTATCTGTTGCATATTCCTTGAATGTTGATATACTTATTTGTCAGTTTGCCTATATGATTTATTCTCCTTTTAATTGCAAAAAGAGGTAGTACAAGAAAATTTCATGCACTGAACATATCCATGTTAGGTAATTTTCTTAATGCTGATTTGTTTTGTTAATAGATTTACTTATCCTGAATTTTGTTCCTCCACCCTCTAAAATATCCTTTAAACTGGAGAGTTGCTTTTTCTAAATTCTTTTAGAGAATCTTGGAGCTTGTGCAAATTTTAACCTCTACTATTTGACAATTAGAAAAAAGAATGACCCAAGTAGGGCTAAGCATCAATTCTTAGTAGAAACAAAGCTTGCATAACGTAAGAGGGTTTAGTTCATGATCATGTGATTCCCTAGAGCACAACCAAAAAATTGTGCAAGAGGATGAAGTTTATGCAAAGTAAACACTACAAAAACACTCTCTCTTAGACTCATGGAAGTTCCATTACATATTGAGAGGTCAGAATAAACACAGCCTTAATGGATTGCTTCCACTTAATAGATAGTTGAGTACTTCATTTTGACTGCTGTACTCAACAAATGATTAATTTCATAGAATGCACTTAAGTGTAAGTGTACAGCAGGTTTTCTTCCAAATATGAATTTTTGAACATATTAATAGTAGTTTTTAAAAAACTATCTCTCGGCCGGGCGCGGTGGCTCACGCCTGTAATCCCAGCACTTTGGGAGGCTGAGGCAGGTGGATCACAGGGTCAGGAGATCAAGACCATCCTGGCTAACACGGTGAAACTGCGTCTCTACTAAAAAATTAAAAAAAAAAAATTAGCCAGGCGTGGTGGCGGGCGCCTGTAGTCCCAGCTACTTGGAAGGCTGGGGCAGGAGAATGGCATGAACCCAGCAGGCGGAGCTTGCAGTGAGCTGAGATCATGCCATTGCACTCCAGCCTGGGCAACAGAGCGGGACTCCATCTCAAAACAAAACAAAATAAAACAAAAACTATCTCTCGCCCCAAAGTTATGGACTATTTGGCAAACCACCTCTTAGAAACAAAGTGAACAAATGAATACTCTATGTAGTAAGGACTACATGGAATGATGATTGAATGGACAATACATTAAAATCAACTTCAAACTCATCCACACATCATAGAACCACTCAAGAAAGTTGTATCATCTCTCTGTACGTCTGTTTCTTCACCTGTAAGATGGGAATAATAAAAACCCACCCCATAATGCTGTTATAAGGGGTAAATGAGGTAACATGAAAGCACTTACAACAGGGCCTGGCCCACAGAAAGCGTAGAAAGAATGATATACATGTTAGCTATAATTATTTGTTTGGGCATGATGATCTTGTATCAGCTATTAATACACAATGCTGCATAACAAACACACTAAAACTCAGTGGTTCCAAACAACAATGATTTATTCTCACTTACGTATCTGAGGTTCAGTTAGTTTAGGGTGGGTTCAGCGGGGCTTGACTCTAAGCTGCAATGTGAGTCCAAGTCAACTTCTATGTTTCCCATCGCTTGGACCAGCAAGCCTGCCAGATTACGTTCTTTTCGTGGCTACAGCATAAGTTTGAGAAAACAAGCCCCATAAAACATGCACAGTTCAAATTTGTACTTCTGTCGTGTCTGCTAACATCTCACTAGCCAAAGAAAGTGACGTGGCCAAATACAAAGTCAAGAGCTAGGAAACTATATTTCTTCAATAAAAATGGTATGAGAAGGGGTAAGTAAATAGTTTGAATAATAACCTATTCTAATAAAATCCTAAAGAAACTGCATAGCTTTAATCTCATTTAATCCTTATGATTTACACTCAAATGTAAAGCAGGAGTAGGGATTAACAGTACCATTTTACAAGGGTATCAATGATCAAAAAGTTAAGAGATTTGACCAAACTTAAACACTTCATAATGTTAGATGAGCCTGTTTAGTTCCATTCTTAACGGACAACTCGGCTAAAGTCATTACCATAAATGACAAAGGCAAAAATTCAAACTGGAACAATTTAAAAAGTAATATATAAAATTAAAAAAATATATTGTGTTTATCTTTCTCTGCTGTAGCTCTTTGAGATATCAGTGCCTTTGACATCAGTACCTGAATTAGTGCCTGTTAAAGTTGCCAATCATACAGGTTGTAAGTGCTTGCCAACAGTCCCGCGCCATCCATACTCAATTATCAGAAGATCCATCCAGGTCCCTGAAGAAGATCGGTAAGCACTTTTTTTTTGTACTGGATTATGTTTGTTTTTGCCTTGCCAAAACTGTGTGTAGAGGATATTTCATTAATATAGAGTTACCAATTTATCTTCAAATTATTCATATTTTAGCTTCTAACCTGAATCTACTGGTAATAACTGGCAAATACATATTTTTATTAGATATTAGATATATATTGTGGTAGGACCAAAACGCTCAGTGGTATGAGCTCGTCATGTCTACTCACAGACACATTTGTTCTTAATATGCATAGTCTAATGCAGGTGTAAAACCACTTTAACCTCAAATTTAGCACATGTATCCTTGTTCCAGAACAAGCATTAAATAAAACTTATTTCAGGCTGTTTGTATATTTACATCCTGAAATGAGAGAAAATAAAGAAGATTCCTGGGGTCATTGGGAAGTGACAAAACTAGCAGCACGTGAGTTTTGCAGCTTTCTAATCTTTCCCCTTAAGATTACCAAATGAAAAACCCTTGTTTTAAATTAAAATGACTTAAAATTAATTTGGCTTTGAAATTCTCTTGAGATTAATTTTGTAATTGTTTATAAGACAAACGACGAAACCAAAGGTAAGGATCACTTATTTGAAGAAAAAAAAAGATTTAATATAAAGAAACAAGAAAAGGGTGACTGAATGAAAAGATCATTAGTTAGGTACTTAGATTTTGCAAAAGTAAAGCAATAAATATATTGCGGGAGTGGCAAGTAAAAGAGTAAGCTGGTAATTAGTTAACATTGAGCCAAGAAGACACCTCCGCCTCTCTCCAGCAGAAAAGAAAACTTGTAGAAAAGCAACATTTATTCTCAAGATGTTCCTGTTATCCTGGCCAATGCTTTTATCTTTATTTTAAAGAAAACAATCTTAGGGGCCTGGCACGGTGGCTCACGCCTGTAATCCCAGCACTTTGGGAGGCTGAGGCGGGTGGATCACGAGATCAGGAGATTGAGACCATCCTGGCTAACACGGTGAAACCCCGTCTCTACTAAAAACACACAAAAAATTAGCCGGGCGTGGTGGCGGGCGCCTGTAGTCCCAGCTACTCGGGAGGCTGAGGCAGGAGAATGGTGTGAACCCGGGAGGCGGAGCTTGCAGTGAGCCGAGATTGCGCCACTGCACTCCAGCCTGGGTGACAGAGTGAGACTCCGTCTAAAAAAAAAAAAGAAAATAATCTTAGGAGGTATTCTTAGGAGGTATGTTAGAACATATATAATTTTGGTAAATAAACTGTTGACAGCTATAATTTGCATAGTTTTAACATACATCTTCTTAAGAAGATTACAATTTCCAAAATTACAGTTTAGTTTCTAAACATTTCCACATAGAATATTTATAATTACAGAATCACTATCTAGTAAGATGCAGTTCATAAATACAAATTAAGCTCCTTTAAAATCTTTTTTTTTTTTTGAGACAGAGTTTCACTCTTGTTGCCCAGGCTGGAGCGCAATGGTGCAATCTCGGCTCATTCCAACCTCCGCCTCCCGGGTTCAAGCGATTCTCCTGCCTCAGCCTTCCAAGTAGCTGGGATTACAGGCATGCACCGCCACGCCTGGCTAATTTTGTATTGTAGAGATGGGGTTTCTCCATATTGGTCAGGCTGGTCTCAAACTCCCGACCTCAGGTGATCTGCCCGCCTCGGCCTCCCAAAGTGCTGGGATTACAGGCGTGAGCCACCGTGTCCGGCCCGCTCCTTTAAAATCTTAACTCTTTTCACATCCTTATCATTTTGTGGTGAGAACATTTGAAATTTACTCTTAGCAATTTTGAAATATACAATACATTATTATTATTGACTGTAGTTACCATACTGTGCAATAGATCTCAAAACCTTATTTCTCTAAACTGAGAATAAAAAGCAAAAAATAAATTTTAAAAATCTTAACTATTCTCTATCAGGAATTGATTTAATGTTCCAAAGTTTTGATTATGCTTGGAAGCTTTTAAATCTGGTTCATTGTTTTCTTTTCCTAGCTGTTCCCATTCCAAGAAACTCTGTCCTATTGACATGCTATGGGATAGCAACAAATGTAAATGTGTTTTACAGGAGGAGAATCCACTTGCTGGAACAGAAGGTAATGATAGTAGTAGTAAAATAATAACAGTAATAATAAAAGTAGTAGCAATAGCAGTGAACATTATTGAGTACTTGGTATGACCAGGCAATGTTGTAAATCTTTTATATGTTTTAGCCCATTTAATTCTCACAACAACCCTATAATATGCTATTGTTATTTCTTTTTTACAATTACAAAATGGACACACCAAGATATCAAGTAATTTCCTCAAGGTCACACAGCTGAGAGTGATAGAAGTGGTCAGATTCCAGAACCCTCTGTACCATAATCATATAGTAAGTCCATCAATGCATCACTCTGCTTTCTAATCTCAAAGAAAAGCCCAGAGTTACTGGAGCATCCTGAAGCATTGAAATTGAAAGGGGTTGTTAAACTTGAATGAAAGCTGCTTCAGAACTAAATACTAGTCAACTGCAGTTTACTAATTTATTTGTATGAAAGTCTCACAGGAACATAAAGTAATTTTGGACTTGGTTTCTATCAATTGCATCATACGAAAACATGCCAGTAATTTGAAAAAATAAATGGGGAATAAGAGAAAACTTTTTCTGGAATTAAGGCAAAGCAAAAGCAAAATATGGCTATTGGTCTAAGGGGAGTTGGGAGCAAAATGAGATATAGTCAATTGTCATAGCTCATAATCCGTAATTCTGTGACTTTGGGTGATGAACATTTGCTTGAAAATGAATGCATTTTAATTTATTTTCCAGAGAGCTTCACATGGTTCCACCAAAAAAAAAAAAAAAAAAAAAAAAAAAAAAAAAATCACAAGTAGTCATGCAGTTTTACCCTTGCTTGTTTTAACACTATAATCTATAAGCAAGAACAGTAAGGGCTAAACTCTAAGAAATCTGTCCTAAAAACTGTAAATAGCAACCTACTCTCCATTCTTCTGCCTCTCAGCTTCCTTCTAAATGTTTTCACGAAAGCTTGACGCAGAGCATGTGAGGAAATTTAATATTTATGTAGTTTAAATGCCCATGCTGATCTTGAATGTTCTTTACACTCTTCCCACCAAGTGTTCAGCCATCCTCTACCAGAACATACATCAGTTATTTGGAGACTCGCCATCCAATGGGGCAGCGCCAAGGGGTGGACACACTCCTGTTGTTATACTGAACTGAAATCTCTCTCTAGAACAGACCAGACTGCCCAATGGAATACAATAAGAGTCATATATGTAATTTACATTTTACATTACTCATATTAAAAAGGTAAAAAGAAACAGGTGAAATTTATCTTAATATATTTTATTTAATCCAATCTATCCAATATACTATCATTTCAACATGCAATCAATGTAAAAAAATTTATGCGCTAGCCTACATTCTTTGTGCTAAGTCTTTGAAATCCAGTGTGTTTGTACACTTACAGCACATCTCAATTTAGACTCTCTATTTCATGCCCAATAGTCACATATGGCCCATAGCTACCTTGTTGGACAGCCCAGCTCAAGAGCATCAACTCATTAGTTCAGGTTTTACCCTATAGAGGCATGTAAAACAAATCTAATTCTTTCTCCATGTGACTCATGTTTTAATAGTGTTAGAAAATTATTGTGGGGTTGGCCGGGAATGGTGGCTCATGCCAGTTATCCTAGCACTTTGGGAGGCCGAGACGGGAGGATCACTTGAGGTTGGGAGTTTGAAAACTAGCCTGGCCAGCATGGCAAAATCCCATCTCTACTACTTAAAAAAAAAAAAACAAAAAACCAAAAAACAACAACAACAACAACAAAAAAAAAACAGCTGGGCGTGGTGATGTGCGCCTATAGTCCCAGCTACTTAGGAGGCTGAGGCATGAGAATCTCTTGAACCTGGGAGGCAGAGGTTGCAGTGAGCCGAGATCATGCCACCACACTCGGGCCTGGGTGACAGAGCAAGACTGTGCCTCCAAAAAAAAAAAAAAAAAAGAGAGAGAGAGAAAGAAAGAAAGAAGAAAAGAGAGAAAGAAAGAAAGTTACTGTGGGAAGGGCAATATATTTAGAACTTAAAGGCTCTAGCTGAGGATTTCCTGGCACAAAGCCTCTGAGACAGTTTTATATGGAGGAGGTTTGTAGGCAGGCACAAGGCATTAAAGAGTAAAGAGAGAGGCAGCTGACCACAATGCTGTTGCTAAGAGGCATCAGCCTAAGCCAACGGGAAGTTGAAGCTGGGAACCCCTGTGGAGGTAAGTCTCAAATCTAGGTGAAGAGGCTGAACCCTGTAGACCGTTCATTGGCTGCCTTGGAGAGGGGATGTAGCCTTAGGTGAGGCAGCTGATTTCTGCTGGAGATAATTCTTGGGAAGGCACTCAGCCAGTACACGTGTGTAGAGGGTGGAAAGAGGAATAGGGAAGAAGAGAAGTGCTACTCTAAGCAGGGGGGATCTGAGCACTCAGGGCTGGAGGTGAAAGAATATACTGGAAAAAGTTCAGCATGGTGGGGATATAACGGGTGGGGACATAATGGGGAAGGGGTTGGTTAGATGTGAGAGAAGAAGCTGGACAGGCTCACAGGGACAAAGCAGAAGGACCTTGTAATTCTTGCGTGGGAGCTTGGATGTGATACTAAGGACAAAGGGAAACCACACAACTGACTCAAGCAGGAGAGTGACAGTACCCATTAGAATTTCAACAAAATCATACCAGCAACAGTGTAGAAGAGGATGCGTTGACTCGGGGCAGGGAAAGAGGCAGGAAACCTTTTGGGAAGTTGTAGCAATGAGGTAAGTGAGAGGCGCAGGGTGGACTGGATCACAATTGTTTCTCATTCTCATCTCCCATAAGTCCCCAATGTGGACCAAGTTCACATTCTTTTCTCCAGTGGCCCCATCAAATTGATGGCATTTACTGAGCTTACTGCTCACTATACTTTTTTTCCACATATGTGACTGTTAAGCCAACTGCCTTTTCTACAATGACTTCTCTTGCCCAGATGAGCACATTTAGGTTAGTGAATCCAAGTCTAATTTAATTGCATCTTGTTAGATTCAGGTCATTGCTCTAAATTGTTAAAACAAACAATCCAAAAAAAAAAAAAAAAGAATAAATCGAGGAGGTCCCAATTCTGTATTTTAAAATACTTAATATATCTCTTCCTTCTTGAAGACAGCCACAATTTCAAGAATTTATTTTGAAAAATTCTATCAGTTCATTGATAAAAATGGTAAAAGGAACAAAGCTGAGAACAGAACATATCGTCAAACTCCCTAGGGATGGAAATCAATACATAATACTTCAGGATATCACCCTCAGCTACTTGCTGTTTCACCACCAGTTCTCTTGCATCCAGTTTTTGTTCCTTTTAACTTGGCTATGAGGACATGAGCACAGCGTCTGCCTAACAGCCTGCTGAAGTTCTGCAAACACCTTGTGGATTGTGTTTCCCTAAACCACCCTGTCCAATAGTGGCCTTGGGCCTGTCTGAAGTATTCTTAGTGAACTTCTGCTGCCACCTAGTGATCACTGAGAATTTTTAAAGAGCCTCTTTGTCCTTTAACAAGTTATTCTTGTCTTGCCCCAAAGCGACATCTGCCTCTCTGGCGTGTGACTTACAAAGCTCACATTTTTCCTCTTCACAAAGTTCAAAATGGGGACTTCTCAGATTTAGCCTTCCAGCACCCGTTCTCAAACATCATCCATTAGAGAACAGTTTAAAAAGTTGAACCACACGAGATTGGCATTTTGATATGTCATTAAAGTCAGATATTGGCAAGAACATATGGTTTAACCCAATGTCTTGGAATGCTGGATGAGATTCTCAGAACCTCCATACATAAGCCTGCTTCAGGACCCTTTTATTACACCAGATAAACCCAACAAACATCCATCCAGTGCCTATTTTATAACAGAACAATGAGACCTGCTCTTTCCCCTTCAGGACATTTTACTTAATGGGGGAAACGTACAAGTAAACAGACAAATGTAATCAGTGCAAGAAAGAATCGGACGGAAATATGCACAGGATAAGGACACTTAGCTAAACCTGCAGACATTGGGAAAGATGTCAGGGAAAATGGATGGCAGAAGGAAAGACAAGGCCAAAGGCATGGGACTGGGAGGCACTGGAATATCAGGGCAACAGAAAGTGCTGTCATTTGGTGTAAATGGAACACACAGGATATATGAGAGCGAGAAACAGAAGATGAGTCTGTGAGGTTATTATGGTCCAGTTCATGGAGGGCCTTGTATGTCCTGGTGGGAAAATTGGTTTTTATTGTGAGAAGGGAAACTTTTAATGCATTCAAAGCAGTGGAATGAAGTGATTTGGTTTGCATTTGTTAATCGTGTGAAGAATAGGTTGGAGGGATAAAGCTTGTGGTGGCAAGATGAGCGACAGAGCGACAGCCATCTGCACAAGAAATACAAAGTACAGACTGAATTGTGGCAGTGGCAGGGGGATGGAAAATAAAGAACAAATTTAGAGGATCAGAACTGAGTGGACATGATGCTCAGACTTACCAGAGCAGGCGAGTCAAGAATAATATCACCATTCCCTAAATGAGGCAAACTGGGAGAGAAGCAGGTTTGGGGAGAAAACTACTAAACATGTATGTCCCTCCAAAACCTTCAAGAATGCTAAAGGGACAGAGTCAAGTTCTTCCAAAGTTTCTGTCTCTTCCATTTATTTTGCAATGAATTTCAACTTGTTAATCAGAAGTGGATTTGAAGTAGTAGCTATTCAATTGTTTTATACACCTTCTAGAAGAAATATCTGTCAGCCGAGTATGTCAAAAACTTCTCAGACCCTCCCCTTTACCTGAATGTATCTTCCAGCAGATGTTGGTGGAATCAAAGTTGATTGTTGCTGTTATATCTTTTATACTAGTGTTATGATCTGCAGTGAGAACATGCATTACTATTGCTACCCCTGGTCTGGAATGTCTGAGGTGTATTTCTACAACACCAATTATTTTGTATGTCTCTCCTTTTAATCTCCACCAAAAAATGGAGACAGCTAGACTCATAACCCCTTAGACATCCTATATTTTATTACTAATACTTGGTTGTGGAAGTTTGCATTTTAAACAAGTCATCAACATAGAAATCTCTAAAAATATTTTATCAAAAACATTCAGCTTATGATATTTTAAAAATCACAAACCTAAGAAAGCACACAAACCTGTGTTTGTATTGTGAAATCAGAGGCTAATCTTCCTCACCTTGTAAAAAAAAATAGGGGTATAAATCTATAGGAAGGAGATTGGGTGAATCCAAGTTACTCACGGATGACGTAAAATATACAATCAACTTTGGTGATCCAATTATCCACGCTACAACTATCTGACCAATACGTTTCTGTTCCTCTTTAGACCACCCTCATCTCCAGGAACCAGCTCTCTGTGGACCACACATGACGTTTGATGAAGATCGTTGCGAGTGTGTCTGTAAAACACCGTGTCCCAAAGATCTAATCCAGCACCCCAAAAACTGCAGTTGCTTTGAGTGCAAAGAAAGTCTGGAGACCTGCTGCCAGAAGCACAAGCTGTTTCACCCAGACACCTGCAGGTAAATGCCTTGAGTTGTCTTGCCTTTACTCATGACATTTAATGTAAATGCCATTTTAATTTGGTGGGATTCTTTAGTAAGCTAATTTTTCCCTTTAGTGCCTAAGTCCCTTTTGGATAATAGAACAGAGGTTTGGCAGCTAAGGAATAAGCAAGGGCATACAGAGTGATGATTAATCATGAAATTAAGAAAATCCTGCCTGTTATTATGGGTTTAGAGTTTTTTGTTTGTTTGTTTGTTTGTTTTTTACAGAGTCTCGCTCTGTCTCCAGGCTGGAGTGCAGTGGTGTAATCTGGGCTCACGGCAACCTCCGACTCTCTGGTTCAAGGGGTTCTCCTGCCTCAGCCTCCTGAGTAGCTGGGATTACAGGCACATGCCACCACGCCCAGCTAATGTTTGTATTTCAGTAGAGACGGGGTTTCACTATGTTGGCCAGGATGGTCTCGATCTCCTGACCTCATGATCCACCTGCCTCGGCCTCCCAAAGTGCTGGGATTACAGGCGTGAGCCACTGCGCCTGGCCTGGGTTTAGAGCTCTTAAACAACAATGAAGTTGGTAAAATTTAAGCAATTATTAGGATATTGCTTAATAATAATATTTTAGGAAGGGGAGGTTTCAGATCATCAACCTCTTTAGTTCGGTCTCTCATTGTATATGTCAATATATGTTTGTTTTTTTTCTTTAATGGAGGGAATATCATCGGATTTATATAGCAAGGAATTTCTTCATGAATAGAACACTTGGAGGTTACTGATTCACTTTAATAGATTTTGAGTCCATGTGGGATAACCATGCAGGATTTTATACTGACATTTTAAATATATGTCTGAAAAACTGCCTCTGAAAACGTAATCAAATCCGAACAGAGTTATTCTTTTGAATCCAGTCATTGATTCTGAATTCTCATCTTTATTTTCTTTGGCAACAGCTGTGAGGACAGATGCCCCTTTCATACCAGACCATGTGCAAATGGCAAAACAGCGTGTGCAAAGCATTGCCGCTTTCCAAAGGAGAAAAGGGCTGCCCAAGGGCCCCACAGCCGAGAGAATCCTTGATTCAGTGTTCCAAGTTCCCTATCCCTGTCATTTTTAACAGCATGCTGCTTTGCCAAGTTGCTGTCACTGTTTTTTCACCAGATGTTAGAAAAAAATTCGTTTTACACAGCACCACAGTGAATCCAGACCAACCTTCCATTCACAGCTAAGGAGTCCCTGGTTCATGGATGTCTTCTAGCTGCAGATGCCTCTGCACGCCAAGGAATGGAGAAGAGGGGACCCATGTCATCCTTTTGTTTAGTCTTGTTTTTGTTTTTGATTTTTGGTGAATGAGAAAGGTGTGCTGGTCATGGAATGGCAGGTGCCATGTGACTGATTACTCAGAGCAGATGAGGAAAACTGTAGTCTCTGAGTCCTTTGCTAATCGCAACTCTTGTGAATTATTCTGATTCTTTCTTATGCAGAATTTGATTTGTATGATCAGTACTGACTTTCTGATTACTGTCCAGCTTATAGTCTTCCAGTTTAATGACCTACCATCTGATGTTTCATATTTAAGTGTATTTAAAGAAAATAAACACCATTATTCAAGCCATAGAATTTTATGTTATTTAATATGTTTCCACTCTGTATTTATGCTGAAGAAAATGTGTTTTAAAGAAAGAAAGGAATTTCTAAGTGGAAGGTGCAGGGAGACACACAAACACTGAACCTCAGTTTTGGGAAACCAAGGGAATAGCTCTCAGAAAGGTTAAGATTCTAAATGAGGCTAAGCAAATGCGGCCCAAGAATCCACTGCGAGTCACTCTGTGCTTTGAGATTAAATGGAACTTGACCTGATCCCCATCCCATGCCCTTGACCTCTTTGAGAGTTTGCATTTCTTCTGGCCACCTCTGGCTCCAAGTTTCTGCACTTACTCAAATCTCAGTGTCATGGACATCCCAACTCTCATGGCAACACAGTTCTTCTCTCTGTTCTACAGCTATCGCATTGTGTTTTTGTTTTTGTTTTTGTTTTTTTTAAACGGAGTCTCACTCTGTCGCCAGGCTGGAGTGCAGTGGTGTGATCTCGGCTCACTCCAACCTCTGCCTCCCGGGTTCAAGTGATTCTCCTGCCTCAGCCTCCCGAGTAGCTGGGTCTACAGATGCACGCCACCACGCCCAGCTAATTTTTGTATTTTTAGTAGAGACAGGGTTTCACCATGTTGGCCAGGATGGTCTCGAACTCTTGACCTTGTGATCCACCCTCCTCGGCCTCCCAAAGTGCTAGGATTACAGGCATGAACCAGCACACCCGGCCACATAAAGCCTTTTTCCTCAAAGTACTCCTACATCTAATTTGTTGGTGACATAGACTTCATTGAAATTTTGCCATAACAGAGGGAATTTAGCAGCATTAGCAGAGTTAAGTTATGTATTAAATAACTTAAAATTAATCCCTGCATAGTATCTTGCATAGATAGATATGTATATAGACACACACAACCCATTATGGTACTTACAACACATTTGTGTAAATAGCTGTGTTTCTGTTTATCTCCCCACCATACTGTAACCTCATTATGACTGGAAACTGTGTCCTGATCAAATTTGTGTAACCCAGGTTTCTCAGGCCAGAACACCCTGGAACAGTACAATCAAAAGGAGAAAGACAATGATAAACAAAGGAATAGTAAACAAATGTAGCCCATGGTAGTGGCATTGTTTGATCCTGGCCTAAATCCCTACCCTTCCTCTGCCAGGGTTCCTAAGCAGTTCCTGAATTCTCCCTTCATTCACTGAAATTCTCCAAAGCCTGGGGCTCCAGGTCCTTTGATGCTTCCCTGGCTTTAACTCTCAGTCCCTGCCCTGGGGACACGAGCTAACCTTCACCTGGCCTTGGAACCAGTCCCCACTGTGCTGCCATTGTCATTGCTCTTGTCATTTACTGGTGCCAACCCAGTCACTCCTCTTCTGCCACTGTTCTTCTTGCTCTCACTTTATGACCTTGATATCAACAGGCTTCTTCCTTCTCATTTTACTGTATTTTTAATCAGGCTTCTGAAAATGCTTGCACATAACTTAGTTTTTGGAAACATACTCAGCATTCGACTCTTTGCTTTGCCTTTTCATTCAGTCTCTACCACTCCCCACTTCTCCATGATATTTGGTTAAATTCCTTTGAGATTTGGTGCAGAAGACAATTCAACGATACCACACAATTAAAGGAGTTACTTTGCTTATCCTCGACTGGCAAAAAGAGGGGATGAATCACTGAGGAGAAAAGACATGAATTTAAGGCCAGACTCTGCCACCTAAACACATTGTAAGCCTGAACAATGTCATCAAGCCTCAGTTTTCTCATCTGTCAAATGTAAATGATAATCTTATTTCCCTAAATCTCAGAATTGATAATTTCATTAGAGTTAAAAAATTGAACAATACAATGTATCTTATAACTCAAAGGAATTATTCTGAAGAAAAGAAGGGAGACTGAGCAAATCCCAGAAGCTTGGGACCTCTGAGATGTTCTTGGCTTATACTGGATCCTTGGATCTGTCCTAAAACCAACTCAAACCATGTTTTGACTCGAAATGCCTCTGGCTTCATAATTGCCATTTAGATGGAGATTATCATAAGGAATTCTAAGCTAAGCCAAAACTCAATGTGGTCTGGCTTTGTGCTTCTAAAACCCCTCCCTCTGCTTCCTCCTTAATTCCCAATTACCATCAAGATCTGCACTTGGATCCCTGAGGCTGGGTCAGGATGGGTCTGGTCCTTGAGGGCGGAGGTGGGGTAACTGGCCTGTTGCTTTATCAGAGTTCACTAGACATTGCATGGAAATATTTGTCATACTAACAGCCCTGGAACATGAGTTGAAAATTCTCAACTTGTTGCAAAATAAAAGTATGTGAGAAACTCCAAGAGCTTTAAGCAAAGACAATAAATGCCAGCAATGCATGATGTCCCTGATTATACCACAGGGCCAGAGAATTATTAATGTGACAGCACACATCATAAATCTGTGACTAAAACGGTGTGGCAGGAGGCCCTTTAGAGATGGAAACAGATTAGGCAGCACGATGATCAGAGTTGAATGAAGATTAAAATACTGTCTGAGAGACTTGATAAAGGAAATTATACAAACATTACGTTTTAAGGCCCTTAAAAAAGCCATAGTTCAGTGAAAATTGTGAGCTTAATAGATTTGGTCAGCAAGAGCTGGACTTTGTCTAATTTAGTCTTAATCCTCAGTGTGAGAACAATGTCTTGCATATATTAGGTACTCAATAAATAACTGTTTAATAAATAATAAATTATTACATTGATTTTGTGACGAGCGAATGAAATTATCTCTTTAAAAAGTGAAGAGTAATTTTGCATAACTCATGTTTTTCAAACTCAGCTAGATTATATGCATGTCTGAATTATTCAGATGTTGCAACTCTAGAAAGCAATTTAATCTATTCTCAAAATATTTATGAAGTGAAAATGAGCAAAAAAATTCTGTTATTTGACCCTTGTTAATGGCTTAGTGAAAGAAAGTCTGTCTTTGGTAATTTTATCACTGATATTGTTTGTTCTGAAACAGTGGTCAGTAAGCAATGGCCCATAGGCCAATTTCAGCTCATTGCCTGTTGTTTTGGTAAATACTGCTTTATTGGAACACAGTTATGCTCATTTGTTGATGTGTTGTCTATGGCTACTTTTACTCTACAACAGCAGAATTGAGTATTTGGGGACAGAGACTGTATGGCTTGCAATGCTGAAAATATTTACTCTTTGGTCCATTACAGAAAAAGTTAGCCAACCCTTTGTGTAAAAATACTTCTTATTTTATCACGTGTCATCAATGAACATTAAATATAATGAATTAGACTGCTTCTTGAACCCCTATAAAAAAATGACACTGTTACCTGACCTTGATCGATTGTTAGAATCATCTGACCTCACCTTATTTCAGTCATTGTGTAGTGTGTAACCCAATGAAGCTAAAAATTTACAATGATTTAAATTTCAGCTTTCCACAATTTAAATAAAGTCATGGATACATTTATTGATGGGTTCTAGTTATGTTCGTGGTATATCTCTAAAATGTTAGTGTTGCTGGCGTGGCCTCTAAATAGAGATAGCGCATAAACACGTTAGTTTTGTTTGTTTGTTTGTTTTTTGTTTGTTTTCTCTCTTTTTTCCAATGCCCTGGGTAAAGTAAATACTCCTAAAGAGTTAGGGGATTTTTTTTTTTAAGTTTTTTTTGGAGACAGAATCTCGCTCTGTGTCACCCAGGCTAGAGTGCAGTGGCATAATCTCGGCTCACTGCAACCTCCACCTCCCAGGTTCAAGTGACTCTCCTGCCTCAGCCTCCTGAGTAGCTGGGATTACAGGCTACAGGCCCCCATGCCCAGCTAATTTTTGCATTTTTAGTAGAGACGGGGTTTCACTATGTTAGCCAGGATGGTCTTGATCTCCTGACCTTGTGATCCTCCCACCTCGGCCTCCCAAAGTGCTGGGATTACAGGCGTGAGCCAACGCGCCCGGCCTGGGATTTTTTTTTTTTTTTTTTTTTTTTTTTAAGTGTAAGCCCACAAGGACAGGGTGAATGATAAAGTCAACAGAAACAACAATGTTCTGAAAGCTGAAAAGCACGCAGATAAGTTGTAAATGATTTGGCCAACCTGAAAAAAACATAATTTAAGCCAAAAGTTGGGAAAGATGAGTTCCCAAAAGGCTCAGAAGTGGGTGTCCCAAGCACCTCTAGAAGTGGGAAGGATGAGAGGAGTGCTAAAATGAGGTTCAGTCCAAAAATCTGTGTAAGAAACAGTTTGATCCCAAATCTTCTCCCACATTCCCTGTGGTGGAGTGACTGCTCCTTCCAAGCCCAGGCAAAAGATGGATTATTAGTCATTTGGCTATGGTAAAAGAGAGAGCATCCAGAATGGGGGATGCCTGACGTCCATGAGGGCAGGGTGCTGAACTAACAAGAGGGTTAAGTGAATGCGTACATACTAGGTGCAACTACAATTCAGGCAGTTGGATCTGTACTTGAAAAGTGTTTCTCTGGGGGGAATCTTACAAGCCTAAGAGAAAAGACCTAAAAACAACTAAAATTAGCTGGGGGAGGGACTATCAATGGAACAGCCCAATCAGGTCAACAAGCCCCATTCCTGGGCTCAGACCTCAGATCAGCTCCTTTGTCCCTTTCTTTTAAATATGAGCAAGCAGCCATGAATTCCCAGACATCCAGAGAAAATTTCTAACATGAAAGACAGAGAGTAAAACACACAGAAAAAAGCAATTTGGATGAAACAGAAGAAAACTTCAAATCATTAATAGCCAGGGGGTGAGGGAAGAAGGTGAGACAATGCAACTAATAAATAAAATGAAGGTGTTATTAAAAAAGAAAATGTCAGAGGACATGATAGAGCCCTAGGAAACTAAAACTATTATAATAAATTAAAAATTCAATAGAAAAAAAGGAAGACAGAGTTGAAGAAATTTCCTAGGAAGTAGAATAAATAAGAAATTAAAAGTGAAAAGATAAGAAGGACTAACATCAGAATAACTGAAGTTACAGGAAATGAGAAGAGACACAATAGGAGATGTAATCGACAATTTAAAAATTCAAGAGAATTTCGAAGTACATGAGTTGGCAAGCGAAAAGGCTCCCTGAGTCCCTAGTCCAAAAGGTGAAACTATGCCTATACCAAGGCACAAAATGATGACATTTCAGGACACAGGAGAATAAGAGATAATATGTAAGTTTCCAGAGTAAAGAAAAATTATGATAATTTCAAACAAAGGGCCAGGAATCAGAATGACATTAGACTTCTCAATAGCAACACCAAAAGCTAGCAGGCTACAGCAATGCTGCTAAACTTCTGAAGGAAAATAATTTCCGGCCTACTATTTGGCACCCAAACTATCAATAAAATTGGAGGGCTGAAAAATAAATTTTCAGACATCCAAGTTCTTAGAAAATCCCCCCATCTCCCATGCACTCTTCCTTAGGAGGCTACTGGAGGATGGTCTTCAGAAAAGGGTGCTAAAACAAAAAGGAGGACACTGCTCAAACAAATCCCAATATCCTGTGATTTTCCTTGTCTCTCTCTTTTTTGTTTTTTATTGCCACGAGACAACATCGGGTTCTCATTGCCTCTAGTCTAGAGCTGGTTTCTTAAGCTATAATGTACGTACTAATCATTCCAGACCTTGTTAAATTGCAGATTCTGATTCAGCAGGTCTGGAGAACCTGAGGGTCTGCATTTCTGACTAGCTCCCAGTTGCTGTTGTTGATCTACAGACCCTACTTTAAATTGCAAGGAGGCTTCCGGACTACTGAAACAGCCTAATTGGTCTCTTCTCCAGCTGTGCCACTCTTTCACCTTCCTTTTCTCCAGTTCTTGGAACAATCTTCCTAGGACAAAGCTTTGATTGTGGTTTGACATTTCACCTCTATATTCTGCATCAAAAAGAAGTAACTGCCTTAGTTACTCTTTCGCACCACACTAACCTTTGTTTCAACAGTGTGTCGCCTAAAGTTTATCAATATAACGAGTTTTTAAAATGCTAGTAACATCTTCATGTTCAAGGTATCTAATTGATTCTTTTATATCCACTAGTGTTTAATTTCTGCATGTTTTTATTTCCAAATTCTTACTCTTTTAAAAAATGTCATTTCAAAAATTATTTGAATTGCGTCTAGAGTGAATTCTTCTTCCATTGTTACATTTGTGTGTTGTCTTTCTTAGTATTATATATCTTCCATTGTTTTTGAATTTTGGTTTATAAACCAATCTTGAGAGCTCTCTCTCTCTCTCTCTCGCTCTCACTCTCTCTTACTCTCTCTCTCCTCTCCCCGTGTGTGTGTGTGTGTGTGTGTGTCTGTGTGTGTGTGTGTGCTTATATCCCCCAGACTAACAGTGATAGTGGAAAATTGCAAATTATGTTGCTTGGCTCAGTTCTGTTAGCAAAGTTATATCCCCAGACTGTTGGCAAAAGATTCTTTCAATGTCTCTTCACAAGTAGGGGAGATAGTTAAGCAACGAGGCTTGGTTATCTATTGCTATATAACAAGTCACCCAAAAACTTCGTGTTTTGAGAAAATAATGATTTATTATTTCTCATAATTATGTGGGTTAGTTAGGATGAGCTAAGTGGTTCTTTCGTTCCACATAGTATAGGCTGAAGTCATTCCAGTGGTTATATTAAGTTGGGAACTCACTTACTGCTGGAATGCCCAAGATGACCTCTTATTCTTCAGGGCTTCTCTCCATGTGACTTGCCATTATTCAATGTCTTGTCTGAGCTTCACAGCATAGCCATTGGCTTTCAAGAGGAAAGGTTCCAACAAGACGTATCCCAGTAAATATACACTTATTAAGCATCTGTGGTATCTCATTTACTAATGTCTCTTTGGCCATTCCAGTCACATGCCCAAACCCAGAGCCAATGTGGGAGAGGATTAGACAAGGTTGCCAATATGGAATACTGGTTTATTGAAGGTCACCATTGTAACAGTCTCTCACAAAACTGGTTCCTATATCAAGCCACACACGGAACCCTGCTAGTCTATTATTCTACAGGGGCTGAACCCTGGTTCACATCTTCCTGCTGCCACATACAGAATCCAGGACCTATGTGACTTTGTTCCTGATCATCATTTTGCATATTTGTTCTGTTTCTGTTACATGGAAATGTTTATCTTCTTGTTTAAATCACAGCTAAAACATTAAATTTTCTCGTTTATATTGTATCACTTATTGTTCTATTTGAAGCAGAATCGGGAGTTAGGAGTCTCAAAATACTAATTGAAAATGTGATCTTGGCTGGAAGTCCGCCTCAACATCAAGCCCGTTTTCCTTAGTAAGATCTTCCACTAGTTTGCTCTAACCTGCATTGAAAATGCCACTCTTCTTCTATCTGCCCACTTTCCCTTCCCTTTTCCTTTGTCATCACAAAGCAGTGTTTGCTGGACAGCGCCTGTCTGTATCTCATTCATGTTGTTCTTGGAATTATCGTGTTCCCAAGAGTTGCACGACTCCATCTACTTATTCTTCTAGCTAAATGCTGGCAGCTAGAAATACTCTTTCCCTTTGAACTCCCAGTATCTTTCTTATATTTATCTTATGGCATTTATCACTTCCTGCTTTTTATCATAGACGTTTACATATGCCTTAACTCCATCTTGGTTCCTTGCAAGTAAAGCTTGTGCCAGGTTTTCTCTGCATCGTGCTTTGTACACAGATAGTAGGCTCTCAAGACATATTTGTTGCCTTCCCACTCCAAAATTATCCCAAAGAGCTAATTTACATATGAAGTTACGAAAAACTGAATTTCAAGGGAAGATGGTATCTACATTTATTTTACATCTTCATCATCTCAGGTCATTTAATACTAAAACTGGTACCAATTGCCCTCATATTTTATTAAGTGCAATCATAAGATAATGCATGTAAGTATCTTAGTCTAATTTTAGTGGTTCCTGAGAAAATTTTCTCAGGACATACCTTGAGACCATATATTTAGGCAGGACACTATAATTACAATCATCTCCAGATTTATATCTTAATCTTGCTTCTAAAAATTTCTTTTGACTTTTTAGAATATAGCCTTAAATGGAGACCTTTACTTAAGATTTAACTGACTATAAATGAAGTCATGTACCCAGGTGAGACTGTGAACCCTTGGGATTCGGAATCATGATTTATTTACCTTTTAATGCTCAGTGCCTAGCAAAGAAGCTGGAGCTTTAAATAAATGTTCAATGTTTTCAGACTTTGTTGGAACAGCCTGCAGGCTCCTCAACACCCTTCCCCACAGATACTCAGCAACACTGTGCCTCTATTAATATCTATTTATAAAGGTCAGCCTATTCTATATTTGAAACACAGAGAACCTTTTAAGAAAAGTGGATTTCTTTTGACTATTGATAACATGTATAGGAAAAGCTAGAAAAAATAAAAAGCTGTTGAAACACAGGGACTATGCTTAATATTCCTTGTATTCCCCACAAGGCCTTTTACAGAGCAGACACTCAGTAAACGTTTGATGATAAAAATAAGAAATATTTGCTATATTTTGAAAAAAGATTCACGGTGGAATTTCAAGTGTGGATTGTGATCAGAACTATGACAGGGGCAAACCAGGGGCTCAATAAACGAGGCTTAACCCTCATTTATACCTTCCAGGATTTCTACCCCCCTCTTTGTCTTAAAACCTATTACAAAAATGAAAAGGAGACCAAAGCAATGCTGTACCTATCTGGTAGCGTCACTGTTATCTGTGAAACCAACTACAAATTATAAAGCTTAATTAAGTGTCCTTGAGTCTTCATCCTTGTAATTCTCCCATGCTTCATCAATATCAACACAGGGCAAAGTATCTATTGCTACTCTTGCCTTACTCATCAACTCATTCATTCGATTCAAATCCCACAACTAAAATGCTCTTTCAATGATGTTATTGCACTGTAATTTGCATAAGGTACACTCCATGAAATACTTTCAATACGTTTTATTGGGCATCTAATATGTGTCAGGGAGCGTGCTGACATTGGGTAAAGAAATTCATGTATTAAACTAAAACTTACTGAACATCCATTACCAAGAACAGATCCTGCCTCAGCTTACTATCTGGCAGGGAAGGCAGACATTTAACAAGCAAATACAATTTCCAGTTTTCAGAAAGAAGTCCATGTGAGATCTCAAGAGACAAGTAATCAAGGATCAGGGTGAGGAGGGAGAATGCAATCAGCAAACAACTTGAATATCATCTGATAAATGTTATACCAGCACATGGCCAAAGTACTATTAACACTAAAAAGTGAGAGTATTTCATTCTCTAGAGGCTTGGGAAAAGCATCAGAAAGGAGCTGACATTTTCAGGGATGAACAGGCTTACACTAAGCTTAATAAAATGGGTGCCAGTAATGGTGGCGGTGATGGTGCTCAGAAAGGAATTTGTTCTCGAAAACGCACGTATGGCAGGGATGGGGGACTCCAAGTACCAGCTGTGACGCATGGATGACCATCACACCACTCTCACTGATTCTTTAGCTTCCTGGTCAAGTACCATCATAACTAGTTGAACCAGTTCGAGTGGAAGTTGATATTTCAGATCAGACCTCATATGTTTCCCCCAGAGAGTAGAGTTGCCATATAAATAACAAGATGTCTAGTTAAATTTACATGTCAGATAAAAAACGAATAATTGTGTAGTGAAATCCCCAATATTTGGTACATGCTTGTATTAAACATCATTTGTGCTTTATTTGAAATTGAAACTTCATAGTTTCATCTGTTTTGACTTTTTGTGTATTTTTATTTGCTACATCTGGCAAACGTCCCAGAGCGGTAAGAACGGGCACGGTTCTGCCGTGGCACAGCTGATTACAAACAAAAGGTCTCTCCAATCAGCAGCAAGCGGGGAGTGAACTGGCGTCCAGAATAGAGACGCTGTAACCAGGAAACCAGGGTGGGGCACCCACCCTACCGACGGCCGCTTCTAGGAGACGGGCGCAGGCGCGCGCTGACGTTGCAGCCCGCGCTTAAGGGTGGGGACGACAGAGCGTCGCTCTCGGACGTGACCTCAGCGCCTCTTTGTGATTGGTTACCTAGGGGGCGCGGCCCTTGGGCGCGGACGCCTAGATTGGTGCTGAGGGACAGCAGGGAGGGACTCAAGCTGTAGCCGCGGGAGGTCCGGACACTGGCGGCCATGGAACTAACCGGTGAGTACGCGTCTCGCCGCCCGTCTCTAGCGCTCTGGGCCGCTTTTGAATGGGGCTGTTCTGCGCCCGTGGGCTCGTGGCGGGTGGTGGAGGGGTTGAAGCCGACCCGGCTCGAAGCCCGGAAGTTGGGTCGGAGGGTCTCCAGAGTAGGTTGGGTCTGAGGGTGCGTTTAGGACGGTTCCTTGGCTCAGGCGGGTGGGTCGAGGAACTGGGGTCTTCGGAACCCCGGGCCTGAGACCCACGTCCACTCTCTGGCTGTTTTCCTTCTGTCTTTGGGCCTGGCCAGTCCCCGCCATGAACCCAGCAGGGTCGCTGTCTGAGCAGGGTCATCCCCTCCTTGGCCCGAGCGTTTCCCCGGCGACCTCTCAGGGAATCAGGGAGTGAAGCTCAGACAGTGCCCAGGAATTGTCGGTGGAAGTACCATTCTCTTGACCCACAACTCTTGCCAGGTCTCCCTAAGGTTCTTAAGGAACCGCTACCGCTAATGATTGCCCGGGACTCGTTGGCCGTGGTCGAGAATTTTACGGTAAGGTCTTCTTTGCCACTTTAAGTGGCTGGGTGGGAACCTTGGACAAATCACTCAACTTGTCTGGCTTCTCATTTATAAAGCGAGAGAGGTATTCACTAGAGCTCCAAGCCTCATTTCGGCTTTAAAAGCTAAGATTTTGCGATTGTGCAGCATATTGAACTTTTATGTCAGAGATGTTTGGAGTGAAAACCTGGTGGAAGTGGGCAGACTCCTCACAGAACGTTGCAGGCTGAGGACAAAATTTTAAATGATATTTGGTTCATTACTCACTGCTTTTGCTATCGTTCATCTTTTAAAACTGGTAGAATTGTAAGTTCGGGTTTAGGTGACCACAGTAAGAAAATGTTAGTTAAGCCACCTAAAAGTACAAACTTGGGGAATTTCGATATTTGGTAATATTGAATCTTAATTAGTAAATTCAGGTCAACAAACACTTCTGGAGTCTTTCTGAGAGTGTATTTAAAATGTAGATGAGGCCAGGCACGGTGGCTCACACCTGTAATCCCAGCACTTTGGGAGACCGAGGCTGGTGGATCACCTGAGGTCAGGGGTTCGAGACCAGCCTGGCCAACATGAAACCCCGTCTCTATTAAAAATACAAAAATTAGCTGGGCGTTGTGGTGTGCACCTGTAATTCCAGCTACTCGGGAGGCTGAAGTGGGAGAATCGCTTGAACTGGAGAGGCAGAGGCTGCAGTGAGCGGAGATTGCTCCACTACACACTAGCCTGGGCAACAGAGTGAGACTCCCTCTCAAAAAATAAAAAATAAAAATAAAAAAAGTAGATGAATTTGTTGGAGAGAATAGACAGTTAGGCCTTTGCACATACAGTTAATTGGCATTTTCTGAGTTTGCAGGTGAAACCGGAAACTCGGAGCTTTAGGATGGTTTCTCGTTGTATAGTTGTGTTTTCTGGAGCCTTGGAAATCTTATTTGTAAAGCTGAGGAAGATTTTGACTAGATATCCAAGATTCTTTTTAGCTTTAGATATCTAAGAATGTATAATAGTACTAAATATTGAGTGGGCGTTTCACATTAATAAGGCTTTAGGGGACCCCTGAGATAAACATTTCGCACTTTAAATGGAGAAAATGGTCCCAGATACAGCCCATCTCTAGTTTTAGCCTTTATCTTTAGACACCACACTGAAGGGAGGGACACTCATTGAGTTTGAAAGGCCTGCATAACTGAAAGAAAAGTTCAAAAAGTGAAGGGAGCAGTTAGATAATCACCCTCTTTGGTTTTTGTGTTTTTGTTTTGTTTTATTTTGTTTGAGACGGAGTCTCGCTCTGTCACCCGGCTGGAGTGCAGTGGTGTGATCTCGGCTCACTGCAATCTCCACCTCCCAGGTTCAAGCGATTCTCCTGCCTCAGCCTCCCGAGTAGCTAGGACCACAGGCAGGCACCACCATGCCCAGCTAATTTTTGTATTTTTAATAGAGATGGGGTTTCGTCATATTGGCCAGGCTGGTCTTGAACTCCTGACCTCAGGTGATCCACCCACCTCGGCCTCCCAAAGTGCTAAGATTACAGGCGTGAGCCACCACACCCGGCCTAAATAATTACCCTTTTTGAATAAGGAAGGAGAACATGTGGATTGTTTGCAGCATGTGCTCTGGTGACATTTGGAAAAGGTGCTCTCAAAAAGATAGTTAGAGCTCCAGGTGTGTTTTAGTGTAAACCACACAGGTAATACTAGCAAAACTTTATGAGATTAATTGAATTAGTGACTAAGCTCTACAGCAGGGGTTGGCAAACTTTTTTAGAGGACCAGATGGTAAATATTTTCAACTCTGTGGGTCATATGGTCTCTGTTGCAACTACTCTGCTCTTGTAGCACAAAAGTAGCCATTCACATAAATGAATGGGCACACCTATGATCCTATAAAACTTTACAAAAACAGGCAGTGGACCGGTATAACTGAGTTTGAATCCTGGCCTGTTTTAGTTGTCTGTTATTTTTTACCGAACCACCCCAAGACTTAATGATGTAAAACAACAGCCATTTTATTATTTTTCATGATACTGCAGTGAGCTAGGCTCAGCTGGGTGGTTCTGTTGGTCTTGCCAGGGGTCACTAGGAGGCTGCATTTAGCTGGTCAGTTGGCTGGATGACTGGGCCTCTGGCTCTTTCCATGTAGTCTCAGAGCTCTTCTTTCTCCATATTGTCATCTCTTCCCTTGCCCCTCTAGCACAGTAGATGGATTTCTTACATGTTGGCTTAGGATATCTAAGAGTGCACAAGTGAAAACCACCACAGCTTGGAAACCACCACACCTTTTTTAGGCTGAGGCCAAAAATTTGCACATGACTTTCACTACCTCCTATGGGCTAAACCAGGTCCAAATGCAAGGGAAAGGGACTATACTATAGAAGGGCATAAATACCAGGAGACATGACCACTAATGAAACAGACTGCTACATTGTGTTACCTCTAAGCACTGAGTAACTGAACAAATTTCTTAACCCCTTTAAGCTTTAGACTTTCCATTTTTAAGATGGAGTTGATAACTCATGGAGTTTTGGTGAGGCTGCAGTAAGATATAGAAGACTCAGCATGTAGTGGCTGATGTATAGTGGCCATTTAATAAGTATTAATAGAAGCTGGTAAAGTGTAAGAGTAAAGGGGAAATATGTAAACCTGTGTGTATGGATGTGTTTGTATATACTTAATTAGTGGAAGAGACTGGTTTGTTGGGGACCATGATATGCTGTGGTGTAACAAACTTACTATTTAAAGTTACACATGCAGCAGTGTTTTTAGGACGAAATTAAGACATTGTAGAACCTAGTTCTGTTGTATGTAAATGCCAAGCAAGTAAACGTCAAATGAGTAAATTGATGATATGCTTTGTTTTTAATTCTGGGGAAAAGCTAACAAATTTACATTAACATTAAAACAGTATCTGTATCTGGATTTGTAATAGGAATGTGTTTTGTTTCTGAGCTGAGATCCTGTTTTACTCTTTTTCAGGTAATAGAGGACACATCTCTTAACTGGGTTGCTCTAAGAACTGATGCCTAAACCATCTCAGTATGGCCTGTAGAGGAGCAGCTGGGGATGGCCACCGTGCCTCAGCTACACCCTCTCGGGTTAGCCCTGGAAGTCTTTCCACATGTAGAAGCCATGCCCATAATATATGCATGGTATCTGACTTTTTCTACCCAAATATGGGAGGCGTGGAAAGCCACATTTACCAGCTCTCACAGTGCCTGATTGAAAGAGGGCATAAAGTTATAATTGTCACCCATGCTTATGGAAATCGAAAAGGCATCCGTTACCTCACTAATGGCCTCAAAGTCTATTACTTGCCTCTGAAAGTCATGTACAACCAGTCTACAGCCACGACCCTCTTTCACAGTCTGCCATTGCTCAGGTACATATTCGTTCGGGAGAGAGTCACGATAATCCATTCACATAGTTCTTTTTCTGCCATGGCCCATGATGCTCTCTTCCACGCCAAGACAATGGGGCTTCAGACAGTCTTCACGGATCATTCCCTTTTTGGATTTGCTGATGTCAGCTCGGTGCTTACAAACAAGCTTCTAACCGTGTCTCTTTGTGATACAAACCACATCATTTGTGTGTCTTATACTAGTAAGGAAAATACTGTACTAAGAGCAGCACTGAATCCTGAAATAGTATCCGTCATTCCTAATGCTGTAGATCCTACTGACTTCACTCCAGACCCATTTAGAAGGCATGATAGTATAACTATTGTTGTTGTCAGCAGACTTGTTTACAGAAAAGGTAATGAAATGATAGCTATAATTGCATTGTAGAGTTTTTTCCCTGTAGAAAGCTGTTGAATACTTGTATGTAATGATTGTTTGGCTTTTCATTTTGTTTTATGGTTTTATAATGCTATAAATTATAGCAAAGAAAGTTCTAATATTGGTTTATATATCCAAGAAGAGAGATTTTTCAGGATGGTGGTGAATGCTGTCCCCCAACCTTTGATGTTTTAATGGTTACTAAAAATAAGAACAATAACCTGATGCTGTTACATTTCAGGTCTTTTTAAAAATAAAAACAGCCCTGCACATGTGGTAAAGAAGTAAAGGGCAGGCCGGGCATGATGGCTCACGCCTGTAATCCCAGCACTTTGGGAGGCTGAGGTGGGCGGATCACGAGGTCAGGAGACTGAGAACATCCTGGCTAACATGGTGAAACCCCGTCTCTACTAAAAACACAAAAAATTAGCAGGGCGCGGTGGCGGGCACCTGTAATCCCAGCTACTTGGGAGGCTGAGGCAGGAGAATGGCGTGAACCCGGGAGGCGGAGTTTGCAGTGAGCCGAGATCGTGCCACTGCACTCCAGCCTGGGTGACAGAACGAGACTCCATCTCAAAAAAAAAAAAAAAAAAAAAGAAGTAAAGGGCAGAGGTCACAGATGGCTTTTTTCTTCTGATTGGCAAAGTAATGTCTTTTCATTGCAGATATTTTGGAAACTAAGAAAAGCACAAAGATGAAAACTAAAATCAGCGGTAACTGTATTATTCAGAGATACACTAATGAATATTTTGATTTATAGCTTTCCTGTCTTTTTTATGTGTACGTACATATACTGAAAATCAGTGAGTGGGCTTGCTCTGCACATTACTATATTGTAGCTTGCTTGTTTCATTTCATCATGTATAAGACATTAATAACATATTGGCAGGTAAGTGATGAAGAAAAGGGGATTAGATGTCCCGGGATCAGATGATGGGTCTGTCCTGCTGTGTGATTGAGGACAAGTTGCTTAACATCTCTAAGTCTCAGTTTTTTTCATTTGTGTAATTTAAGCAACATTGGGAACCTCGGAAGGGTTCAGTGATAGTTCCTATAAACTATTAGCCTAGTTTGTAACTATCCACTATTATCAAGGAGATTTTTTGGGTTTTGTTTTTGAGATGGAGTCTCGCACTGTCACCCCCTGGGCTGGAGCGCAGTGGTATAATCTCAGCTCACTGCAACCTCTGCCTCCCAGGTTCAAGCGATTCTCCTGCTTTATCCTCCCAAGTAGCTGGGATTACAGGCGCCCACCACCATGCCCAGCTAATTTTTTGTATTTTTAGTAGAGACAGGGTTTCACTGTGTTGGCCAGGCTGGTCTCAAACTCCTGACCTCATGATCCGCCTGCCTCGGCCTCCCAAAATGCTGGGATTACAGGCATGGGCCACTGCGCCTGGCCAAGGAGGCTGTTTTTTGTACCTCTACAGCACTTAATGGACACTGCAGTTGAATGTGTGGAGGCTTGTTTACTTAAAGTCTGACACAGTCTGGTTATAAAAAACACTGT
Organism: Mandrillus leucophaeus; assembly: GCF_000951045.1. Lineage (NCBI taxonomy): Eukaryota > Metazoa > Chordata > Mammalia > Primates > Cercopithecidae > Mandrillus > Mandrillus leucophaeus. Next base: position 2,571,143 of record NW_012105254.1, read on the forward strand.
CTTCTGAGTGCTATTTGAAAACCTGTCCACTAATCAAAAGTGTCATTTATAGTAGGGAATCATTAAAAAAAAAATACATAAATACATACCCCCTTAAATATTTAATATTTGAATTTAACTCAAAATATTAATACACACTGAGTTGCCAGTAGTTTGATGTAGGACTGCCAGCTTTGAGTGCTGGGCCACTGGTTTCAGCGGCATCTTGTACACTCCCTTTCACAAAACATAATCTACCGTTGCTACTTTGAGTTTCTTTTGAGTGGGGTCAGAACTTAAAGGCATATGAACTGATGTACTTCAGGAATTTTAATTTGTTTTCAGTTTTATACAGCAGTTTAGGACACCCCTCATCTGCCAAGAACTTTTTTCTGTGACTTTCCTTTATTGGATTTTTCAAACTGTTCAGCTTAGTTTTTGTAGAAACTCTTTTTATCAGTTTATGTGATATTGAATTAAATTACTCAACACGATGACAAGTACAACTGACATCAAACAGATGTGTGAACAAACACAACTGTTTCTTGATAAGCACTAAGCTCAGTGGTGTGCCAGTGTGCTAGGGAGTGGCCTAAAATCTAGATGTGGGCCTTGGTCAGTTTACGTTTGGAATGGAGAACCTTGATTGACCCAGCAGTCCATTTAAGTGGAGGTTGGCAAGGACACTTGGCCTGAACTTCCTTTTCTGGTTTGAAGGCAATGACATGCTTTCATTCTTTAATCGGGGACGTGTGAACCGACTGGCATTCTGTATTCTGAATTCCTCTTGGGACATTAGGGATGTATTTTTTGTAACTTAGGAAATGTACCTAATTTATTTTTTAACCAAATAGCATATCTTCTTGAGATAGCTAGCTAAGAAAGAGTATGACGCATGTGTGATCAAGGATCAGCAAAATTAACTGCCCATACAAAGATTAAACCTGTTACCTTTCCTTCTCTAACGTGATATTTTAACCAGCTGAGCTAACCACCAATGGAGTGATGGTATGGCCTTTCCTGTACTCAATTCAGTAACTGAACAGATATTTATCGAACCCTCTCCAGATGCCAGGCACCCTGCAGAAAGTAACATTCTTAGAAGGAACAGCCATACCTGTAGCCCAAGAATGAGTAGTTCTATTAATGGTCCATTCCTTATTAACAAATTAATTTCCTCAGGAGTTTATTGGACCAGATATCAAAGTCCCACTAGAATGTCTTAAGTGAGAGAGAGGATAAATCAAAGTTTTCCCTATCCAGGCTTTTTGGCTGCCTTCTTCCTGAGCCTCCTCTTCCAAGTCTGTTTTGCTCTCAGTCAGGATTTACCAGCACTCTGTGCATGTGTAGGCACGCTCGCCCGCTTCCTTCTGTAGTGGTAATGACAACCTACATTTGTATTCTGCAGTTGATAAAGCCTGTTCGTGGTATAATACCTCATTTGACCCTCCCAACAACTGTAGGGTAGATGTTATCTACATGAAATTGAGTCTCAGAGAGGGTAAGTAACTCACCCAGGTTACACAGTAAGTAACAGAGATGACACACGTGAGTCCAGCTTTTCTTGAGCTAAGGTCTCCTCTTCCTCTACCATGCCCAGCCACTCATATCCTAGGTATAGATCAGAAGGTTCTTAAAAATATTGTTAGACTGAGCTTTAAAAGCAGTTTGAATCAGAGATTTTCATTGTCTGTTTTGTGTTCACATGGCAGTCGAAAGTCTCTAGGTTCCATTGCGTTATACCCTTCTTAGAGGCTCCAGAATAAATTTTTTATAGTGGTGGGGAAAAGCCTTTATTCTTAGAATAAGAATATAGATCGCTGGTAATAGTAATCAGTTCCATTTCTTATGAGATAGTTGTCAGGAGTAAATGACATAATGAATTTAAAGTATATTGCCTGTCACAGCAGGCACTCAGTTCCTATTAGCTATTATCATTTATGACTATTGCTCTATGTTGTTTTTTATTTGTTTGAAGAATGGGCTCTTAACCTTGTATGAGAAAGAAAAGGGTGAGGAAGAAAATGGATTGAAGGAATTGTAGATGACTAAATGTTAAAAGTCATTAAACTACCTTCTGGTTTATCTAGAAATCTAATTGAGTGATTTGGTAGTAGACATGAAACAAAGATAGCTATGATTTTAATGAGAAGCCTTCATATTCAGAAAAGCTGTGTGGGAATTTTTGATACATATAATAATAGTTTGAAAGTACTAGCAGAGTTTAGTTAATGAATTCCACTTTGTATTATTTAATAAAAATGACCCTATATATGTGTGTGTGTATATATATGTCATATATATGTGTATATATATGTCATATATATATGTCATTTCTCCTGTCATCTATTTTATAACTGATCTGCCTATTTGGGGTGGAAGATTAATGTAAGAAATACAATTCTTATGTGTGTGTGCATTTTTAAAATTAGTAAACTTAGCTCTAGGTGGATTGTTTTATATTTACTTTTGAATATATACGATTTGTAATTGTTAGTGAACAGTGAACTAGATTCTCAAATACTGTTGACATTGTTGTGACTTTGGATAGCCACTCACTTTTTCAGACTAATAGGGCACAATTTATTGTTTTCTATTACCTGAGATTGTGTTTATATATTATAAGAAAATCATTTTGGAGAAGAAAGGAACCAAGATGCATCCTTTTGTTCTACGGACTGTAGTGATCTAACAGTTCATGCCCTGCCGCCTTCATTTACCCCCATTCCAGGAAAGTGGGCTATAGCTGGTTTGAACTTAAATTTTGCTAATAATGTAGTGTTCACTGCAAAATTCTCTGTACCAGCCACGTTTTAAACAAAGTGGAGGCAGCAGTTAGATTTCGTTGCTTAGCCTTTTCCTATGGCAGTAGGTGGAATCACAGACTGATAGAATCTTATAGCTGAAAGAAACTTTAGGTACATAGGAATCTTTATAGATCATAAAACTTTCCCACGATCAACGGGCTTGCTGGTAAAAAAGCTGGGACAAGACCCAGATCTCCAATCAGCTGCCTGCTCTGGAGAAAATGAACTCAAACCTTAACCACCTTAAATTTACCTTTTTTAGAAGTATGCAATGTGTAAACACAAATGAATAACTTAAAGAATAGTCTGTTGAGATGGAACAGAAGAGGCCATATTTTGGGTGTGTGGAAGGTAATGCATGTCAAGGTCTACATCTTCAAGAATTGTAACTCTTGGGGGACCACTGCCAGTTTGCGAACAATTCCACTCTCCTGGGAAAGGTTTAAGAGAGTTTCTCTCCTTTATGGAGTGCGTAGCTAATACTTTTCAAAATGAGTGGATTTCTCAGTAGTTCTGGTGAATTTTTTTTAAGTTTAAATATTAATATCTCCAACATTCAAATTTATATTTTCAGGGATCGATTTGCTTAGTGGTATAATACCTGAACTCTGTCAGAAATATCCAGATTTAAATTTCATAATTGGAGGAGAGGGACCAAAGAGAATCATTTTGGAAGAAGTTCGGGAAAGATACCAGCTGCATGACAGGTATTGATGAATTTCATGTTGTCTTGAGGGAGAAGTTGTCAATTATCTCTATTTGGTTTTAACTGCATGCCTACCTTAGGTGTGTTGCTTCTCCTACATGTAATTGGTATACATATAATTGATATAAATCTAATGCAAGGACTTTTCAAAATTTTTATATAAAATAGGAAACCTAGTTGAAGAATTCACAATTTTATTTTTTCCATTAGCCCAATATTATTTGACTTTGGGGGGCCATTGTTGGAGGCACCATGAAAGGCACAAAAAACAACTGCTTTAACTGGAAGCGTTTGCAGATTTCCAGGCCATACTGTATAGTGATTTAAGTAATAGGGCTCAAATCATGTAAATTGCTCTGCACATACAGATTTGGACAGGTCTCTTCCTCAATAACCACACAACACAAGGCATGTACATGTAAAGCGTCAATTTTAATAAAAGGGCCATTTTCCTGTTTAGAAATGGCACTTTAACATTTTAATTATCAAAGCTTATTCATATTATTACATACAAACTAGTTTTGGAGAAGATAAAGTTTGGTATGTGTAACAGAAGTTAGAAATAATGTTCGCTGTATGAGTTTTAACCCAACTGCTTTATAAGGCTGTTTCTATTACATCAGTGTTTAGTGATACTAATCTTTTGAGGTGGAGAACATTAGCAGCAATAAGAATTTAAGTGTCATATAAATAGCAGACTTGGTTTATAAATTAAGTTTCTTTTGTAGCATGAGTTTTCACTGCCTTCTTTCTTCCCCTCTCACTTGAAAAATCAGGGTGCGTCTTTTGGGAGCTTTAGAACACAAGGATGTTAGAGATGTCTTAGTTCAAGGACATATTTTTCTTAATACCTCCCTTACTGAAGCATTCTGCATGGCGATCGTGGAAGCAGCCAGTTGTGGTTTACAGGTAAAAAGCTTTGAGGGCATTCATGGTTGGGATTTCTGTATATTTTGAAAAATAATGAGACACATGTCATAATAATGTTTTAACTGGTTTTGTTGATCTTCCTGAGGGCATGATTATGGTGGAGCATGCGTTCTTTCTTTCTTTTTAAGATTGTAAGTACCAGAGTTGGTGGAATTCCTGAGGTGCTTCCAGAAGACCTTATTATTTTATGTGAGCCTTCAGTAAAATCTTTGTGTGAAGGATTGGAAAAGGCTGTTTTGCAGCTGAAGTCAGGGACATTGCTGGCCCCAGAAAACATCCATAACATAGTAAAGACTTTCTACACCTGGAGGAATGTTGCGGAAAGAACTGAAAAGGTATGTCACATGCTGAGAAAAGATTGGGTCTGAACTCTTACTCGATGTTTCACATACACATTGGCTTTTTCTTACATAGACGTTTACCATTTCTGTTCTATTGCTTACGTTGATGAAACCTCTTCCAGATGAAAAGAAACAGATTTTGGTACACTTACCGGGCTAAGTGTCTAGTCAAGTTATTGCGTTTGACATTTGAAAATAGCAGTAATACAGTCTGGCCCCGTCATTAAAATGGGCATAAAGAAGTTACAAAATGTTCTGAAAGTCACAATGAATAGAGACAAGATGAGTGTTAAATCTACTCTTAGATATTTTCTTGAAGCTGTTGATAATTCTAAAGCAAACAACTCTATTAGGAAATGCATGGTTTTGCTGATGCAGCAACTTTATAACTTGTGAATATTTTATTCAGGCTACTTCCTAAACCTCTTGTAGCCCTTTTGCTAACTAATGTGATTTTCTCCAGGAAAAGGATTTTTGCATCTTTGGGCTGATTGAGAACATAGTAAGTTAGAATTCAAACTGTACGTGACAAAAGTGGGAAAAATCACAAATGAAAAGCAGCAACAGAGAATTGACGGGTATAGGAAATAGATTAACACCCTTAGGTAGGAGATTACAGTTGTGGGAAATGCTTCCTGAATTTGAATTAGGGACTGCTTTTATTCTCAGTTTCATCATTTACATCCTTTTCATGATGTTCTCTGCCTCATGCCTCTTATTACCATGTAACAAGCTGAACAGAAACAACTCAGCTTCTTAGTATGTAGAAATTGTGAACCAGAAAGATAACCAGGTGGAACATGGAGAAGGTAGTAGTTTAGACTAATGCTACCAACGTGATATTCAGTGGAGCAATGAGTTTTTAACCTAGAGTAGATAGCAAGTTGGAGCTGAGGAGAATAGCTCTTTACTGTAAGGCTTTCTTACTTGGTTTGAATGATGAATTCCAGTGTATAAGATGAACTCATTTGAATGGAAGTTCTAAAAACTTATCTCTAAAAATTGTCTTATACGTTTTCCATTGAAACCTGAGATATTTGCAACAGTCAAACATTTTTGACTGAAGCATTTTGAGACATTCTGACCTTCTACAAGTCTTGTACTATCTCCCCCATATGAAACATGGAAAGTTGGAGTGTAGTGCTTACCTGTTGAGGAGTGCATGTCAGAGTCCCTGGGCAGCTTTTTCAGACTCTCTCTACTCCATCTTGATGTCCCCCTGCCTCCCCAACCACTCCCTATATTCCAATGTTATCCTTTAGGAGCAGAGAGAGAATTGGGGATATAATTGGCAGGGATATTTGGTTAGACAGGTTATTTTGATGATACCATCCTGATCTCCACTCCCTTTGAGAACCACGGCACTGTAAGTTGCGACTTGACCTTCTTGATTGACATCATATAAACCTCAGAAGCCTGAGCCACTGTACGTAATAAGTTAACAGGGAAAGAACTATGGTGACGGTTTGTCAGTATATATTAAAGGGGTTAATTGGGATTTTTTTGGTAACCACATTTTTCTTTTAGTTATACTTAAAGTAATAGTACAGCATCTGTATTTTTTTACTTCTATGGTAATTTATAGTACACTTTTAGAAAAAAGTAAATCCTTGCCTATAATCGATTGTCATTGCTAACATTCTCTTCATAGTAGTAAATTGTTATTTTATCACTTAAAACTGTAAGTAGATTTTTTTTTTTTTTTTGGAGACTGAGTCTGGCTCTGTCGTCCAGGCTGCAGTGCGGTGGCCGGATCTCAGCTCACTGCAAGCTC
>NW_012105254.1:2577753-2586775 GCF_000951045.1 Mandrillus leucophaeus
GTGTTAGCCAGGATGGTCTCGATCTCCTGACCTCGTGATCCACCCGTCTCGGCCTCCCAAAGTGCTGGGATTACAGGCTTGAGCCACCGCGCCCGGCCTATAAGTAGATTAATTGACCTGAAATAAAGCTGGACAAAAAGTCAGTTTGTAGTTACTCTTTTAACCCTATGACATTTTAATTCATTTCAATTCCTCCTTCTTAGTTTAACTGTGCTATTTAGAAAATCGATCATGAAATGAATTTGGAGTTCATGTTGTAAACATACTTTTTCAATTGCAATTCACCAGTCTCAGCATAATTCTCAATGTAATTCTTATTAAAATGTTTGTATTCAGGACGTCCTCAGGGTAAAAGAGCTGGATGAAAACATGCCGTACCTTTCAAGGGCTGTTGACCTGTACAACATGCACCGCATGTTATAACTGTCTTGAGTTCAAAAGGAGACGGTTTACAGGTCTGATATATGAGAATAAACAGAAGTAATACTCAAATTACAAAATATGAATGTTGGCCCATTTGATGTGTTCTGAACAAGTATGTTTAAAGATCTTTGTTTTTTGAGATTTTAGAGCTTAGTACTTGGCAGTGTTTAAAAAGCATGCCACCTACTTGCTCAGCAAAAAACGTTATTTCATTTGTCAACGTTTGACCTATAGTATCTGCTGAAATTTCCCCCATCTCTTTATCTTCTTTTATTTGAAATCCATGGAATGCTTCTGTATGTCCTCACCATCCATGCTCAGCAACATGTACGGCCTCATGTGGCTGTTGAAAGAGGAGCCTCTGTGTTCCCAGAAGTATGCTAGATTGTAGCTCTCTGCTCGTGGTTGATGTCTGCCAGACGCCGGTGAGAGCATCTCAGCTTAGTCAAGGAATCTTCAGAGGCAAATCCTGCTTCAGTACTGCTGAATTAAATATTGACCCTACAGTGGTGACCCCAAAAGCTGTTCAGACTTTGCGGGACTTTGGAATTCTAGTAGTTGGCTAAAATTGATGGTGACTCCCTAGGGGAGAGGAACTGTGGCTTATTCTTTGTATCACACAGCCTCTAGCCTGGTGTCTTGCCCAGAATAAGTACCCAGTAAGTTTTGAATCAAATGGCAATGATTATCGTGATTAAGTTCATTAAGGATATCATTACTATGACAGTGACAAAACACAAGTAACTTTTGTTTGCGTTTGTTTATAAAATGTTCCTGCAGGATCCGGTCATTGTTTATCATGGGACAGGTCATGGGGTGATGGGTGAAAGTGCTCACACTTGCCTTCTCTCCCTCTAGGTATATGACCGGGTATCAATGGAAGCTGTGTTGCCAATGGACAAACGACTGGACAGACTTATTTCTCACTGCGGCCCAGTAACAGGCTACATCTTTGCTTTGTTGGCAGTTTTCAGCTTCCTCTTCCTCGTTTTCTTGAGATGGATGACTCCAGATTCTATCATTGATGTTGCAGTAGATGCCACTGGGCCACAGGGTGCCTGGACTAATAACTATTCTCACAGTAAAAGAGAGGGTGAGAATAGTGAGATATCGAAAACCAGGTAGAAGAAAGCCTAGATTGTAAGATTTTCAACATTTCTAATAGTTCTATTAAGACTATGGAAAATAACCTTGCTTTTGGGGGGTTTTGTTTTTTTTAGAGTTAATTTAGTAAGTTATGCTACCTCTATATCATTCAATATTTTCTGTTGAGGAAAGATTAAAAAGTTATGCAATTCCTGAGTGTAGAAACTTCTTGCACTTATTTAAAATTTAGGAGAGAACATTTAAGCCACTCAGGTATGAAATTTTTCAGACTACTGAAATCCCTGTAGCAGAGATGTTTTAACATTATATTTTGAGAGCTTTGGGTGCTGAAGGGCCAAACGTTTTCTGGGCATTTTTTGGCCAGTTTTTAATGTTACACCATTAGACACTCACCAGATGTTTACAAGTTTTCTTTAGGGAACTACAACAATTATATGAACTGTTTTATATCATGTTCATATACGTTTATTAGAAATCTAAATCACATCTTTAAACATTTATTAGGTTCACTCAGTAGGTGTTACATATAATTAACAGGTTCCTTGAGTAAGATAGTTCATTAGTAACCAGCACATTTTGAACCCCTGCTCTGTGCAGAATGTTGAACTAGATGTTTCCCGCCATTAAGGACCAGGGGTGCATTCACTCTCTGTTTACCATTCAAATGGCTTACTTCATCATAATCATTGTTGATATGAGATAAATATCCAACATGCCAAAAATGCTCATGCCAGTTAATGCCGGGAAAAAAATCACCAACACACTACTAGTACCTGTTGTATGCATTCTCCTAGGTAGAGCCTTCATCTTCAGTTGTGTTTATGAAGATATTTTTTGCTTTTTCAATACTGGGGACCGATATCACTGTTGATAGTGCAGAGAAACCCTCCACATTTTTCAGTGCATATTTGAGTTTTCTATAAATGCCTTCGTGTTTTCTGAGCGGAATGTATGAGGTGTGCCATCCCAAAACCAGCTGCTACCCTGTCCTTTTAATGTAAGTCACTCCCCTTCACTGTGGCCTCGCTGATGTCTGATAAGTATTGTCAGTGTGCAAAAAGCTTTACTTCAGAATGTTTTATTTATAGCAAACCGAGTTGAAAATTTTAGCAACAGTCTTTGTTGTTGGATCGTATTAACTGTAATTGTTGTTGCCCAGAGCCATGGGTTTTTTAACCCCAAATTATCCACATGGTGTGTATTATCAATTCTTTGAACTCTTAAGGTTTTTGTGAGAAAAGGACTGTGAATTCAAAACAGTGAGGCACTTGTGGGTGCACTACATAGATTCTGACAGTGTTGTGATACTGTATAGGATTTTTAAAAACGACAACATTCACAAAATTTGTTACTTTTTAAAAAATAACATGCCTATTACCTGGTTGCACTGATATAAAAGAAATATATTTGTGTTTTGTTTATACTAAAATGCAAAAGCAAGAGTGCAGTTTTTGAAATCTAGAAGTTAGGGGTACTTTTGTTGGAGAAAAATGGACTGATCTAAACCATTCAGTCTTACTGGGATTTTTATGCATAAAAACTCACATATAAACATGAAATAAACAGTGCCAATATTCATTGTAAAGTGAGAAACTATAATATTTGGCTATTATTCTATTCAACAGGTTTTAGACGCACGCCACCATTTTTTCCTTATATTTTTGCTTGATTTTTTAAAATTGTCATTTAATTCTTAAATTGTCATTTATTTGAGATGGAAATAAGATCTAAAGTTAGTTGCCTTTGCTTGTAAGACATGTAATTTGCAAATTACTACTTTTAACAAACGGAAGTAAATTTGTTTTACGTAAATCTTGATTTTCAGCCTTCCTGGATACCTTAATTGTAACTGTCAGTGTTGCACTGGTCGGTATGTGGAAACACATTGCTCTACCCTGCTACTTACGTTGATTTTAAAGTGAATTTACAGTGATGAGGAATTTGTGAAAACTATATTGTATTTCTTTTGATGTTTCAAAAGGTTGCCTATGAAAAACTGATTTGTTAAAACATGCTACATGTCCAAAAATAAAGACCAGAATGACATTTTGCTAATTTTCTGAGTTTGTCTTATTTTATGACCAGACTGTTATTTACTAGTGGAACAGGCTATCCCTGCCCCCGACACATTCTTTTCCAATGCAATTTGGATGTGTTGCTTGGTCTATTAGTAAAACAAGAAATACCCTTTGGGCGATGAATTACTCTGTCATTTTTTGTTTCTAGAATATCTTCTCTCTCTTACTCATGGAATAGCAAGTTCAATTGTGCCTTTGTTTCCTTACCCAAATAAGCCCTTGTTTTTCACTGCCCTAGCGTTATCATGTGAGACAAAGGAAAATATCTACAAACTGTATTGCGTATGTGAGCTACATAATTATGCTTTCTACTTTGCCCAACACAAATTTGTAAACTTTCTTAAAACATTATGAGACTTGTGATTTTCTTTTTTCTTTTTTTTTTCAGCTCATCAGCTATTGTTAGTGTATTTTCATTTATTTATTTATTTATTTATTTATTTATTTATTTATTTATTTTTGAGACAGAGTTTCACTCTTGTTGCCCAGGCTGCCCCGGGTTCAAATGGTTCTCCCGCCTCAATCTCATGAGTAGCTGGGATTACAGGCGCCCACCACCACACAGGCTAACTTTAGTATTTTTAGTAGAGACGGGGTTTCACCATTTTGGCCAGGTTGATCTTGAACTCCTGACCTCGTGATCTGCTGTTAGTGTATTTTATGTGTGGCCCAAGACAATTCTTCCAATGTGGCCCAGGGAAGCCAAAAGATTGGATATCCCTGATTTAGTTTCTCCCACCCCTTTTGTGGAAAGCAGTGGAAAGCAGTCACCTATGTTTATGTTTTGATTTATCTTACGCCAAAACTTATTTTTGGCAAAGTCAGGGTAGTATAGGTCTGTGTTTACTTTTGTGAAGTATTTTTAAAGCCTCTTTATCCATCTCTGCATTCCCAAATGAATGTGGCTAGATGTTAAATTATATCCTGTGGCTGGATTTTTTAATATAAAATTATGAAAAAGTTCTATGTAGAATTTGATTTGTAGCCTATAGTACTTGGGGGAATTGATTTTACTTTATCCTTTATCATTTCTATTTGGGTACGGCTCAGTGGTTCTCAACTGGGGTTTGGGGGGGACAATTTTGTTTCCCAGGGGACATCTGGCAATGTCTGGTTGTTACTACTAGATGGGGGTGGGGCACTGGCATCAAGTGAGTAGAGGTCGGGGTTGCTGCTAAGCATTCCACAATGCTCTGGGCCATCCCCCACAACAGATGTAGCTGTCCCAAAATGTCAATAGTGCTGAGACTGAGAAACCTTGGCGCTGTTGATTATTTCATCCGTGATAGACAGCATGAATCAAATGTCCTTGTGTATCAGTAGCCTTTTATGCCCATCTCAAATGTAATGTTCAAATATAGTAAAGATGGCCTTTCCGGGAGTGGTAGCTCATGCCTGTAATCCCAGCACTTTGGTAGGCCGAGGCGGGTGGATCACAAGGTCAGGAGATCGAGACCATCCTGGCTAGCACAGTGAAATCCTGTCTCTACTAAAAATACAAAAAACTAGCCGGGCGTGGTGGCGGGCGCCTGTAGTCCCAGCTACTTGGGAGGCTGAGGCAGGAGAATGGTGTGAACCCGGGAGGCGGAGCTTGCAGTGAGCTAAGATCCACTGCACTCCAGCCTGGGCAACAGAGTAAGACTCTGTCTCAATTAAAAAAAAAAAAAAAGATGGTCTCTCGGAAATAGTATAGACATCCATTTGAACCTTAAAAAAGTTGAGCTTCTCATGGCCAATTTTTTTGGCGTGTAAAACATTGGACAGCCATGTTTTAAATGAAAAAACCAAAACAAGATTGAATAATGTTATAGAACAATATACATTACTGGTCTGACATGACTAAATGATTGCGTACTTAGAGTATAATTGAAGAAAGAGATACATGAAAAGGACTAAAAGAGTTATATTCATGTATTTTCATACACTGGTATTCTACCAGGTAATATAAGCTCAGTAAAGTAAATCTTATGTTAGTATCCGTTCCTTGAGAGTTAAGACAACTCAAGGTCTTTATAGTGCTCTGATACACTGAAATCGATGAGCTGCATGTTGTGGTTCAAAGTTGTATTCTTACATGTCAGCTTTTTAATGTAGTGAAACAGTTCTTAACCAGGCAGTCATTCTAATTTGCGTGCATGCTAGGAGAAATTCCTATATTTTTGCATAAAGCACTCGTTAAGATTTATTAGGCTGCTGGTATAACTGTATTTTGGCTTGTCTTTTCAATTGATTTTAGAAATTTACAAAATCTAACATAGCCAAGAATGAAGGCAGAGGCCTAGAGTGATGAGGAAAACTAAAAATAAACCCATTTCACTTCTGTTTGCCGCTGATAAGAGAAAATTGCCCAGCTGGAGAAGGTTGATTCATGAAATATTTGGGTACTTCATCCAGAACCTAGGGCATCTCTTTTGTCCATTTCACTATGACGTTTCCATGATCAAGGATAGCCCACATTTTTCAGAAATGGGTACCACCTTTACCAATGCTTGAAATGCAAGTGAATGATCAGGAGGGAACCTTGCCGTGGGACCTTGTCCCAGATGGAACTACCATGGCAAGTAGTCTGATGCTTCTAGTGTGACACTTTTACTTGGAGAGGCATCCAAGGTAGGCCTTTTATTAAATAAAGGCTTGACCAGGTGCAGTGGCTCACGCCTGTAATTCTAGCACTTTGGGAGGCCAAGGTGGGCGGATCACCTGAGGTCAGGGGTTTGAGACCAGCCTGGCCAACATGGCGAAACCTCATCTCTACTAAAAATACGAAAATTATCTAGGCATGGTGACGCAAGCCTGTAATCCCAGCTTCTCGGGAGGCTGAGGCAGGAGAATTGCTTGAACCCAGGAGGTAGAGGTTGCAGTGAGCCGAGATCGCACCACTGCACTCCAGCCTGGGCAACAGAATAAGACTCCATCTTAAAACTAAATAAATAAATACATACAGCTTTAGAGTAAATTGTCTTTTTTTTTTTTTTTCCTTTTCTTTTTTTTTGAGATGAAATCTTGCTCTTGTCACCCAGTCTGGAGTGCAGTGGTGCGATCTCGGCTCACTGCAACCTCTGCCTCCCAGGTTCAAGCAATTCTCCTGCCTCAGCCTCCTGAGTAGCTGGAATTACAAGCACCCACCACCACACCCAGCTAATTTTTGTACTTTCAGTAGAGAGGGGGGTTTCGTCATATTGGCCAGGCTGGTCTCAAACTCCTGACCTCAGGTGATCCGCCTGCTTCAGCCTCCCAAAGTGCTGGGATTACAGGAGTGAACCACCGCGCCCGACCAGGTAAATGGTCTTTTTTAACTGGTCATATTTTAGATTTGGACTTAATCCTCTATAAACTTCAGAATTAAGAGAAAATGAAATCCCCCAGGGAGTGGTACTTCCCACTTAGAACATAAAGCATATTTGCACTTTTTTTGTATGTCAAATAACTTGCTTTGTTTCTATGGAAGCTGAGAAGTTTCTATCTTTCTAACCCTGCTTTCTGACATAAAATAGGAAAAATAGGGGTTTAGGAGTATAAAATGTTTGGATATGAATCTTATTGGTTAGATAGTACTGAGTTGTGTAGTTCTAGAACTATTGGATGTTTCTGGTTAGAAGGAAGTTTCTTTAGTTTATTTAACACTGCTGTGGAGTCAGCACATGCAGTCGCCAAATCAGTTAGATTAGAACCTACAAACCGAATTCTCGGTAACAGGAGCACTGAGTGCTAGAAGGTTTAAAATAGATGTCATATGATACCAATTATAACTCAGTGAAATTTTACAGTCCTAGGACCCTATACAGAGCATAAGCCAAAATGGAAGATGCTCCTGTTTTCTATGGCTTTAAAAACATTTTTATTACAATGTTTGCTACCTTTTTTTTCTTTAAGCTTTTAATTAAAGTTTTTTTGGCTCTCCTAACCCATTTCTATATCGTCAAAGGAAATAGGAAAGAAGCAGCTAGGATAGCAGAAGAGATCTATGGTGGAATTTCAGGTAAAAGTACATGAATTTGTTCCTATTTTTTTTTTAAAAAAATCCCTCCTAGGTAATTCACATGAATAGTATTTCTAGAAGGCAGATTATATTTATACTTTGATTTTAAGTGGGTAGTTTGAAAAATTGTCACTTAAAGTAGCAAATGCTGTTGACTGCATCAGTTTGTGGAGGATTTTCAGCTTTATTTTTTTGCAAGTTAGTAGATCTTGTAGCAGTTGTTATTTAAGAAGTAAATAGGTAGTGGCTTACTAAGAGTATTTTGAGAAACTTCATTTCTACTGGCCAAAATAATTACTTGTATATAATTATTTTCTTTAATATTTTAAAGCAAACTTTAAAAATGAAGGGCATTCTAACCAGACTAAAATTTCTCAGGAAATAGAAAGACTAATAAATTGTGATTAAAGCAGCAAACGTGGCAAGCTATATGTATTTTTTTTTTTTTTTGCTGTCATTAGCAATTGGAAGTGGCAAGCTATGTGTATTTTTTTGCTGTCATTAGCAATTGGAATTGATTAACCACTTGTCGCTGTCAGGAAAAGCTCTTCACTAAACCCATTTTATATGGTAGCATGCAAAGCACTCCAAACAAAGTTTATTCTAATATGAAATGCCAAAATTTGGGCAAATTTTAAATTCTCACGCTTTGTAGAGAATAGTGTCCATTTCTTGAAAGAAATGATTTCCTTTAATTGTAGTGAGATGCTACAAAAGTAAATGAGTCACATATCCCTGTCACTGCTGGGATTGTCACTTAATAGAGGAGTATTTATTCATAAACAGAGTTCAGAATTTCCCCATGTATTTTTAGTGTTCACAGGGGTTCCAGGATTACATCATTCTTTATCTAGTATCCATTTCAATTTGCATCCAGGATTCTCTTTCAAAATAGTCTTATGTGATTCCAATACACTAGACAACTCGGAAGACACTAGACAACAGCAGTCTTATCTAAAGAAATAAGACCTCCAAGGACGAAGCATCAGAATGCTTCAATTAACTGGGGAAAATGAGAAGAACTGTGAAGTTTCAGAAAGTATCAGAAGGTCCGGACCATGGAAAGAGATTTCTTTTGGGGATTATATTTGTCACACATTTCAGGGAGGTATGTTACTTTGACTAGTTACAAAAAAAAAAAAAAGGAATGCTTCTGTTAAGTTTCAAGTTAAGCATGATCTGAAAAGTTATCTTCTAATTTAATTTGTCAGTTTGGGCAAGGGCTTTCTAAAATTCTCAGTAATAATTTTGGTGTTCTCATAGATACATCATTCTTCTGGTTTAAATTAGATGAAGTCCAACAAAGTCAATATTGGCAAGAACATGTTAAAAATGTTTTCTCCTGTTGCTCCTGTACATTATTTCTGTCTTTGTGGTCTTTAATTAAGTGCACTCTTTTTTTTTTTTTTTTTTTTTTTTGAGATGGAGTCTCGCT
>NW_012105254.1:2588620-2591658 GCF_000951045.1 Mandrillus leucophaeus
TTTTTTTTTTTTTTTTTTTGGGAAGCTGCATTTAACACCACATGCCTCATTAAATATCATTCTTTGTGCTGTAAAACCTTTTGGAAAGTTTTTTTGTTTGTTTGTTGTTGTTGTTGTTGTTGTTGTTTCAGTGGGGCGGTGGGGGTGGATTTCATAGTCTGGAATACATTATTTTATATGTCTTTGTGGCTTAAACTATTACATTTGCTGATCACTCATCATAGTTGAATTAAGCCATGGTTGACTGTTATTAGTTTTGGCTTTTAAGCTTCTTTGTTAATTTTGTCAATTATATGTATAGTTTTTTCTTTTTTAAAGTTTAAAACATTGCCCTTGGCCTTTGGTGTTATGCCTAGAGCACCAGATGGATCACTGGATCCCACCTTCAGTCCACAGATATTTCTGCAGGCACTTTCTCAGGAGAGATGTGTTGCATGATTTTTCAAGCTTTGCTAATTTGTACTAAGCTATGTTTAGTACTGTGACTTGGTCATCAAGAAAGAAAATATAGTGTAGATACAGATTGATCATCTGTTATTCACAACCCTCCATCCAGCCATGTTTCAGAATTCAATAGCTTTTGAATGTTAGAAAGATCACACAATGTGCATGCTGTCTATTATACAGCACTTCTGATGGGGCCTGGAGCTGCCTCCCACGAGCAAACATTTTGATCTTTCCATAGTGGACATGTAAGTATTAACACTAGGTGGAAATATAAAGAAAAATAATAAGTTGCTTAACCTGGGTCCTGACCATGCTTTGCTGCTAAACAAGTTTGCACCAAATTTGGGGTAAAGCTTGGTTTTCAGAATTGGAGGACCTTTACAAGTGCAGGTAACAGGTTGTAGAACTATAGTACCCTCTTTCAAACAAAACAAAACCAAAACAAAAAGGCTATTTTAAGCCATGTCTGAAAGATCAGTACTCTTCTAAGGGTTATGCTAAAAATCACTTGTTGATGGACTGACCATGATTTGACAGCTATGCCTCTGCCTAACTCAGCATTCTGAATCCTTTTTCCTGTCTTTTCCATTCCAATAGGATAGCCTTTGTTTCATTCATGCCCAAACCTCGACCTAGCCTTCTGCTCTTATTTAGTTTTGCTGGTTGTCTCCACAAACATTGGCCTAACCATCCTCTAAGTTGCATATCAGGTGCCTGCTGGCTTTTCCTAGGTTGGGACAACTAGTCCTTGGCAGAAGTTCTGCCCCCCACCAGTCCCCTTTAGCTCAGTTCTCTGGCCTTTAAGAGTTCAAAGGAGCCTTCTTTCTAATACACTGCAACATACTTAATTGTGTCTAACACAGCTCACTGTGTCTCATTTCCTCTCTAGAACTGGACATTCTGGAGAATATTTATTTTAACTCAGTTTTATTACAATATTTTAGATATCTCAGGAAATATATTCTATTTTCCCAGTTACCTTGTTTCACATAAAATACCATTAATTCTGCTAGGCTCTTGCCTGTATTTTGGTTCAAAATTAAAATTCCTTATGAATTTTCTTTTCCTATATAAATGCTACAGAAGATGTTTCATATGATTTTATTTTATTTATTTATTTTTTTGAGATGGAGTTTCACTCTTATTGCCCAAGCTGGAGTGCAGTGATGTGATCTTGGCTCACTGCAATCTCTGCCTCCTGGGTTCAAGCGATTCTCCTGCCTCAACCTCCCTAGTAGCTGGGAGTACAGGCGCCCACCACCACACTGGCTAATTTTTGTATTTTTAGTAGACACAGGGTTTCACCATGTTGGCCAGGCTGGTCTCGAACTCCTGACCTTAGGTGATCCACCTGCCTTGGCCTCCCAAAGTGCTAGGATTACAGGCGTGAGCCACTGGCCTCATATGCTTTTAGAACTTGAATAAAGAGAATAAAGATTGTTCCATGTGCACTGGGGATTATAACCAGTTAGGTCGTTTTATTTATTTATTTATTTATTTATTTATTTATTTATTTATTTATTTTATTTCGAGATGGAGTCTCGCTCTGTCGCCCAGGTTGGAGTGCAGTGGCACAATCTTGGCTCACTGCAAGGTCCGCCTCCCAGGTTCATACCATTCTCCTGCCTCAGCCTCCCAAGTAGCTGGGACTACAGGCTCCCGCCACCACGCCAGGCTAACTTTTTTGTATTTTTAGTGGAGACGGAGTTTCACTGCGTTAGCCAGAATGGTCTCAATCTCCTGACCTCGTGATCTGCTCGCCTCGGCCTCCCAAAGTGCTGGGATTACAGGCATGAGCCACGGTGCCCGCCCGTTAGGTCATCTTTTTTAAATAAAAAAACAGTAATCTGAAATATTTGTTGAAATTAGAGTAAAAATGACAAAAACAGTTTAATCGGTTTTTATCTCAAATGGTTGGAACTTAGACAACTGTACTCCATCTGAACCAATGTTATTGAAATATATATGGTTTTAGAAGTTGTTGTGAAGTTGTCATTCAAACAGTCTGAGATACAAATCACATTCTGAGAAAAATTCAAAGGGGGAAATGAAAAAGTACTTGAACATTTTCCACACACCTCATCAGGAATAAGCAAACATATTTGTGGAGTAAACTATCTTCATAATATGTTTGCAGCCCTGTGACACGGGCAGTCTGCCAAAAAACTAAATATAGATTGCCTTAGAAGAGAATGATTGAGTCCTACTTAAGCATTCATTTATTTGGAGAGCTCAGTTGCATACTTCCTGAAGGGAATGGAAAAACTCCCAAGCTGCCAAGTAACTTTTATCCTTAATTTCTCACAATTAGCTCCAATTTGCAAAATGAGAATGTAAGAGTGAGAGACTCTGTTGGGAACAAGGATAGAAAAGCAGGTGACTCCACCGTGGCAGTTTCTGGAAAAGGGTTCTGTGTGAAAACCCTTGAAGGTCCTTTGAAGCAAGTTCTGGGAAATGATGGAACTAGAAAGGCTACTTTCTTGAGAGTTACTTTGTTTCCAGTTGGGAAACAAAAAGGATTTCTACTTTTAAGGCGGTACAATTGATTTATTTCACACCATGTATAGCAGTGGTCCCCAACCTTTTTGGCA
>NW_012105254.1:2593113-2597788 GCF_000951045.1 Mandrillus leucophaeus
TCTCGCTCTGTAGCCCAGGCTGGAGTGCAGTGGTGCGATCTCGGCTCACTGCAACCTCCGCCTCCCAGGTCCCGGTTCAAGCAATTCTCCTGCCTTAGCCTCCTGAGTACCTGGGATTACAGGCATGCGCCACCATGCCCAGCTAATTTTTTTGTATTTTTAGTAGAGACAGGGTTTCGCCATTTTGGCCAGGCTGGTCTTGAACTCCTGACCTCGTGATCTGCCCACCTCGGCCTCCCAAAGTGCTGGGATTACAGGCATGAGCCACCACGCCCCAGCCTTAAGTGCACTCTTAAAAAAGGTATAAAACCTTCTTACAGTCAAAACCCATGTAAGCATGGTTTGAATTTAATCTGGAGCTGGAATACAAATCTCTTAAATATAGTTCATTCATTCTGTAGTGCAAATATCTTTACTTGTTCAATTTCTTAAAATAGTTTAATTTGCAAGTAGCATGGTATTCTAAGGTCAAAAGCATTTTTCAATTATTGGTAAAGAGGCAGGGAATGGTGCATGTTAATTTCCCAGTTTTATTTCTTTCGCGCACGTGTGTGTGTGTGTGTGTGTGTGTGTGTGTGTATACATATACATGAATCCCCCCCTCCACAAATTTACCAAGATTTGGTAAAAAAGACTTTCTGTTTTTTGTTTGTTTGTTTGTTTTGAGATGGATTCTTGCTCTGTCACCCAGGCTGGAGTGCAGATCTTGGCTCAGTGCAACCTTCTCCTCTGGGGTTCAAGCGGTTCTCATGCCTCAGCCTCCTGAGTAGCTGGGATTATAGGCGCACGCCCAGCTAATTTTTGTATTTTTAGTAGCGATGGGGTTTCGTTATGTTGGCCAGGCTGGTCTCGAACTCCTGACCTCAAGTGATCTGCCCGCCTTGCCCTCCCAAAGTGCTGGGATTATAGGTGTGAGCCCCTGTGCCTGGCCGCTAAGTAAGTCTTTCTATAAGAATGTAGGCAGTAATATGCCAGGACCAGTATTTTTCACATGGTTCTGTGTTTTTTCTTTAGATACCACTGTTAACAGTCAGATACTGTATTATTACAAATCTCCCCCTGCCTCACAAAATATTTAAAAAATAACAACTCTGTATTCCAAACCCAGTCCTTTAAATATTAAGGCAAGTAGGCCAATACACCTAAATAATAAATCCTCCTTAACCCCTCAGTCTCTCTAATTCCTAAATTATCCCACAACAATATATTTAAAGTCGGGCGCATTAAAAATCAAGAACAAAATTTTGTGAAAGTGTTAAACCAGAAATCACCTTTGCTTTTGGTCACTTTTGCATTGGTCAGACGAATGTTTGTTGGGAAAATGTATGACATTTAATCAGTAAATTAGCTAATTGACTTACAAAAGTCCCAGCCCAAGGTTAAGTTTCTTGATTCTGCTAGCATATGCTATTCCTGTAAACTATTGTCAGCAATGTCAAAAGTAAGGAAGGGCAGGAAAAACCTAGCCAGGACACAGGTTAGACTTTCACAGGTCCAAAGCACTCTTTTTTTTTTTTTTTTTTTTTGGGAAGCTGCATTTAACACCACATGCCTCATTAAATATCATTCTTTGTGCTGTAAAACCTTTTGGAAAGTTTTTTTGTTTGTTTGTTGTTGTTGTTGTTGTTGTTGTTTCAGTGGGGCGGTGGGGGTGGATTTCATAGTCTGGAATACATTATTTTATATGTCTTTGTGGCTTAAACTATTACATTTGCTGATCACTCATCATAGTTGAATTAAGCCATGGTTGACTGTTATTAGTTTTGGCTTTTAAGCTTCTTTGTTAATTTTGTCAATTATATGTATAGTTTTTTCTTTTTTAAAGTTTAAAACATTGCCCTTGGCCTTTGGTGTTATGCCTAGAGCACCAGATGGATCACTGGATCCCACCTTCAGTCCACAGATATTTCTGCAGGCACTTTCTCAGGAGAGATGTGTTGCATGATTTTTCAAGCTTTGCTAATTTGTACTAAGCTATGTTTAGTACTGTGACTTGGTCATCAAGAAAGAAAATATAGTGTAGATACAGATTGATCATCTGTTATTCACAACCCTCCATCCAGCCATGTTTCAGAATTCAATAGCTTTTGAATGTTAGAAAGATCACACAATGTGCATGCTGTCTATTATACAGCACTTCTGATGGGGCCTGGAGCTGCCTCCCACGAGCAAACATTTTGATCTTTCCATAGTGGACATGTAAGTATTAACACTAGGTGGAAATATAAAGAAAAATAATAAGTTGCTTAACCTGGGTCCTGACCATGCTTTGCTGCTAAACAAGTTTGCACCAAATTTGGGGTAAAGCTTGGTTTTCAGAATTGGAGGACCTTTACAAGTGCAGGTAACAGGTTGTAGAACTATAGTACCCTCTTTCAAACAAAACAAAACCAAAACAAAAAGGCTATTTTAAGCCATGTCTGAAAGATCAGTACTCTTCTAAGGGTTATGCTAAAAATCACTTGTTGATGGACTGACCATGATTTGACAGCTATGCCTCTGCCTAACTCAGCATTCTGAATCCTTTTTCCTGTCTTTTCCATTCCAATAGGATAGCCTTTGTTTCATTCATGCCCAAACCTCGACCTAGCCTTCTGCTCTTATTTAGTTTTGCTGGTTGTCTCCACAAACATTGGCCTAACCATCCTCTAAGTTGCATATCAGGTGCCTGCTGGCTTTTCCTAGGTTGGGACAACTAGTCCTTGGCAGAAGTTCTGCCCCCCACCAGTCCCCTTTAGCTCAGTTCTCTGGCCTTTAAGAGTTCAAAGGAGCCTTCTTTCTAATACACTGCAACATAGCTGTCTCTTATACACATCTAGATGTGTATAAGAGACAGGTTCCTAACAGGCCACGGAATGGCCCAGGGGTTAGGGACCCCTGATTTATAGAGAGGAGATGGATGTCAGAGCAACCCAAGACAAGTCAATCTACCATGAGAATAAGGAGATATTAAAAACCAATAGTTCTTAAAACCAGAACAAGGTGTGTTCTAAAGTCCCCATAACTTGGGTTTCAGTCCTATTTCTGATACTTCCTAGCCATGAGACAGCTTCATGTGGAGCAGTGGTTGTCATGCATTTTGGGGTGTTACCATTCATAAAAGCAAGGCTCTTCCCCCCTTCACTGGAAGCTATGGGATGGGTACTCTAGGAACAATATAAGTTTAGATAAGGGGCATTCAAAAGGAGGGGAGCCTGCTATTTCACTCTCAAGTTGGAAATCTGCTTAGAGAGACAAGTTACTGAACCCCCCATACCACAAGAATATGAGGAAGAGAATTTGAAAGCAGCGGTGTGGGGAGGGAGAAGCCCAGGACAACCACCATTCCCTCTTTCTTGGTGGAATGAAAGATGGCACCACAGAATTGTTACCTTGATCTCAGAGGCACAGGATTGGAGTTGGGGACATCAGAGGATGCTGCAGTGATAAGAGACACTAGGAGAGGTGGCCAAATGCCAATGGGTAGGAAAGGTGCATGGGCATAAGCCCCAGTGCGAAGGGCATGCCACAGACCTGGAGTGAGGCCTGAAGTTGAGACTGATCAAGCAGGACCAGCCTCCTTTTCCAGTTAACGTTTCCCATCCCATTTCCCTTTCCTGTCCCTCTTGTTTCTCCCCTCTCCCAAGGCACTAGAGGTTTGTACCCTAGAAGAAGGAGGTGGGAAGCGTGTGAAGAACATGCTGCCCTTCTGTCTCCAGCTGCTGGGTGGGCTGCAGAAGGCCATACCCTGCCCTGGGAGTGGGAAAAGGCCAAGAGCTGTGAAGAGGATCAGAGATTACAGTTAGAAAGAGGGCTAGTCTGTGTTACTTTAGAAACTCTTTATGAAAGTATGATGTAAATACAGAGACATGCACAAATCCTAAGTGAACAACTGCGTGAATTTTCACAAAGTGAACACAATCAGGAACCAGCACCTAAGAGCAAGAAATTGCATATCATCAGCACGGCCTCCACCATGCCCTCTTGCAAACAGTCCTCACCCCTCCTTGGGGTGCTTTTGACGCCTAACACCAAAGGCGAGTTTCCTTTCCTGTGTACTTTATACCAAGGGTCTCTAACCCCCAGACCGCAGACCGGTATCAGTCCATGGCCTGTTAGGAACTGGGCCATACAGCAGGAGGTGAGCGGCAGGTGAGGGAACATTAGCACTTGAGTTCCACCTTCTGTCAGATCAGTGGTGGCATTAGATTCTCATAGGAGTGTGAGCCCTATTGTGAACTGCCCAAGCGAGGGACCTAGATTGCACTCTCTTTATGAGAATCTAATGCATGATGATCTGAGGTGGAACAGTTTCATCCTGAAACCATCCCCTGCCCACCCCCGTCTGTGGAAAAATTGTCTTCCACGAAACCAGTCCTTGGTGGCAAAAAGGTTGGGGACTGCTGCTTTATAGAAACCAAATCACACAGTACACGTTCTTTTGTGTCTGGCTTCTTTCACTCAATATTAGGTTTGTGAGATTTATCCATGTTGTGTATATGAGTTGAGTCTAATGGGACTCATAAGTAATGGAAAGTTACTAGAAATTGAGGATCACCACAGCCCCCTTGAAGACAAGTTTTAGAAATAATGAAAACATTGGTCTATATCTCTGTTTTGGTACCAGTACCATGCTGTTTTGGTTACTGTAGCCTTGTAGTATAGTTTGAAGTCAGGTAGCGTGATGCCTCCAGCT
>NW_012105254.1:2597838-2598824 GCF_000951045.1 Mandrillus leucophaeus
TTCCAGTTGGGAAACAAAAAGGATTTCTACTTTTAAGGCGGTACAATTGATTTATTTCACACCATGTATAGCAGTGGTCCCCAACCTTTTTGGCACCAGGGACCGGTTTCATGGAAGACAATTTTTCCATGGACCGGGGTGTGGGGGGATGATTTTGGGATGATTCTTGTGCATTACATTTATTGTGCACTTTATTTTGTATTATTATTACATTGTAATATATAATTAAATAATTATACAACTCACTGTAATATAGAATCTGTGGGAGCCCTGAGCTTGTTTTCCTGCAACTAGATGGTCCCATCTAGGGGTGATGAGAGATGGTGACAGATCATCAGGCATTAGACTCATAAGGAGCGCCCAACCTAGATCCCTTGTGTGCGCAATTCACAATAGGGTTCACACTCTTGTAAGAATCTAGTGCCACTGGTGATCTGACAGGAGGCAGAGCTCAGGAGGTAATGCAAGCAATGGGGAGTGGCTGTAAATACAGAAGAAGCATCCGGGTGCAGTGGCTCACGCCTGTAATCCCAGCATTTTGGGAGGCCGAGGCAAGTGGATCACTTGGGGTCAGGAGTTCAAGACCAGCCTGGGCAACATGGCAAAATCCCGTCTCTACTAAAAATACAAAAATTAGCTGGGAGTGGTGGTGTGTGCTTGTAGTCCCAGCTACTCGGGAGGCTGAGGCTGGACAATCGCTTGAACCTGGGAGGCAGAGGCTGCGGTAAGCTGAGATCACGCCACTGCACTCCAGCCTGGGGCACAGAGCGAGACTTCATCTCAAAAAAAAAAAACCAAAAAAAAAAAACAAAAAACACAGAAGAAGCTTCACTTGCTCACCTGCTGCTCACCTCCTGCTGTGCAGCCTGGTTCCTAACAGGCCACGGAATGGCCCAGGGGTTAGGGACCCCTGATTTATAGAGAGGAGATGGATGTCAGAGCAACCCAAGACAAGTCAATCTACCATGAGAATAAGGAGATATTAA
>NW_012105254.1:2602684-2617552 GCF_000951045.1 Mandrillus leucophaeus
GAGTTGATGGGTGCTGACGAGTTGATGGGTGCAGCACAGCAACATGGCACAGGTATACATATGTAACAAACCTGCACGTTATCCACATGTACCCTAGAACTTAAAGTATAAAAAAAAAAAAAAAAAGAAATAATGAAAACATTCGTGTTGATAACCTAAGTTAACTCTTTTAACTGCAAGTTGCCATTTAAATCTTGTTTTTATTTTTAAATGGAATACTTACAGTACCTTCAAGTGACTCAGGTTGACTGGTTATTGTCAGAACAATGAAATGACAAAGCCACACTTACGGGTTTGCCTCTTCCATTGGTCAGGGTGCCGAGTTGGCACCCATGGGTGAAGACTGTCCAATCCACCCCAGTGTCTGCGTTCACTTCTAAGAGCAATTAGGCAAGAGCATAACGTGTCTGAAATATATTTCATATTGAATGAGATGGAGATGTATTAGAGGAAAAGCCTCACTAATTGATAATTATATTCATACATTGTCTCATTATTTCCAGTTTATGCAAATTATAAATATCCAAAGGTTTTTTTTTTTTTTTTTTTTTTTTTTTTGTGATCTTGGCTCACTGCAACCTCCACCTCCCAGGTTCAAGTGATTCTCCTGCCTCAGCCTCCCAAGTAGCTGGGATTACAGGCACCTACCACCGTGCCCGGCTAATTTTTGTATTTTTAGTAGAGATGGGGTTTCATGTTGGCCAGGCTGGTTTCGAACTCCTGACCTCAGGTGATCCACCTGCCTCAGCCTCCCAAAGTGCTGGGATTACAGCGTTAGCCACCGTGCCTGGCCTCAAAGAGATTTTAAAATATTCTACTTGTCAACTTTCAACCAACTAAAGACAAGGGTAAATACAAATGCAATATATGCTCATGTTAAAAATTTTTATCTGTTTTTGAAATACCATTCGACCCAGCAATCCCATTACTGGGTATATACCTAAAGGGATATGAATTGTTCTGTTATAAAGACACATGCATGCATATGTTCATTACAGCACTATTCACAGTAGCAAAGACCTGAACTCAACCCAAATGCCCATCAATGACAGACTGGATACAGAAAATGTGGTACATATATATTATGCAATACTATGCAGTCATAAAAAAGAATGAGATCATGTCCTTTGCAGAGACATGGATGGAGCTGGAGGCGATTATCCTTAGAAAACTAACAGGAACAGAAAACCAAATGCCACGTGTTCTCACTTATAAGCGGGAACTAAATGATGAGAACACACGGACACATAGAGGGGAACAACACACACTAGGGCCTATCAGAGGGTGGAGGGTAGGAGGAGGGAGTGGATCAGGAAAAATAACTAAACGATACTAGGCTTAATACCTGGGTGATGAAATACTCTGTAAAACAAACCCCCATGGCACAAGTTTACCTATGGAACAAACCTGCACATCCTGCACATGTGCCCCTGAACTTAAGATAAAAGTTAAAAAAATAAAATAAAATTGATGATGTCTATTACATATAATTATTTTCTTGGGATTTTTTAAATCTATTTTTCTTTGTTATTATAAAAAGCAATACACATTCATATCAGGAGTATGGGATCACCAGCGATTCTATCTATCTATCTATCTATCTATCTATCTATCTATCTATCTATCTATCATCTATCTATCTATCTTTTTTTTTTCTTGTTAAAATGTTTGGAACTAATTTCAACCGACAGAAAAGTTACAAGAACAGTACAAAAAATTTCCTGCTTCTCTTCGCCCAGAGACTCCAACTGTCCTAATAATGTCCTTTATAGCAAAAGGATCAGGTGTGATGCCTTTAGATAGTGCATTTCGTCATCCCTTTCATGTGAAACTGTTCCTCAGTCTCTTCAATTATTTTGCAAAATGTCCCCTCAGTTTGGGTTGGTGCACAGTTTCCTCCTTATCAGATTTTGGTTATGCATTTTGGGCAGAAATGTCACAGAAGCGGTGGTGTGTTCTTCTCATTATGTTTCTTCTTATGGCACATGATGTTGCTCATCGCATTCCATCAGATGACAATCTGTTCCATCACCCATGTTAACTTTGATCACTGCTGATGTTAACTTTGATCACTTGGGCAAAGTGATGTCAACAATTCTGTTCTATAAAATTACCCCTGTTCCTTTTCTAGTTAGTAATTATTTTGCAGGGAAATGAGTTGAAGCTGATTCTATTATTTCTTCAATTTCTAAGTTGGAATTTTATTATAAGGAATCACTTTCTCTTCTCTGTCTTTATATATTCATTTATATCAGTGAGGACTTCTAGATTACCATTTTATTTGATAGGATATAATCTCTTATCTCATTGTTTATTTTGATACTCAGGTTGCCCCATATTTGGCCAGTGGAAGCCCCATCAAGCCAGCATCTATGTCTTTTTGTCACCCAGGTTAGAATACAGTGGCATAATCTCAGCTCACTGCAACCTCTGCCTCCAGGTTCAAGCGATCCTTCTGCCTCAGCCTCCTGAGTAGCTGGCACTACAGGCGCGTGCCACCACGCCTGGCTAATTTTTGTGTTTTTATCAGAGACAGGGTTTCACCATGTTGGCCAGGCTGGTCTCAAACTCCTAACCTCATGATCCACCCGCCTCAGCCTCCCAAAGTGCTGGTATTACAGTGAGCCTGGTCGGCACTTTCTTTCTTTCTTGCAAGATATTTAAGGCCCATCTTATATTTTACCTGGCCCAGATCTGGGATCAACATTTCTCTAAGGAGTCCTGGTTCAGGTTTTCTCAGTGCGCCATGCTAAAAAAATATGTATATACACACATCTATGTTTTACATTTAAATTTACTTTTATATCTAGATATATTGAAAGTCACATTTTCATGCCAATTGCTCCAATATCAATCCAACCCCGTAAAGTACATTCAAGTTTTCCCCATTTTCAGAACCCAAAGGGTCAGAGAAGTTCATACACTGAGTTTCAGTGTAGGAAAAAGGCTTATTGAAATGTTTCTAACCCTGATTCTCATCCACTGGAAAAATTCTTTCTTTCCTTAAGGCCTTCAGTTATTTCAAATTCACAAAATTCAATTTTTGCTGGGATTTTCATGTCACCAAGTTTACAGGTATGGAAACGCGAGTTCTTAACACCGTCAGGATCACCCACAAGAGGCTGAGGAGCCTTTGTGTTAAATCCAAATTATATTACATTCTATTCAGTGCATGAAGAGCACAACCATAATGTGAAAAAGTCCCACATTTTGCAAACTGGAGTAGGTTTTCTTCCAAAACAATTGATTGCCCTTTGGCAGGTTTAATGGGGGGGTTACTTCTCAAATGCTCATTTAAACTAGTTAGTCTTGTTTGCAGACAAACAATTATAAGAAAAATATGTCTGGAAGGCAGTTCTAAGGCTGTTCCTCAGGGCACTGCTCTACTGTGCCTACTTATTAATCATACAATGTCTGGAGCACCTAACATCGTGATTGTATTTGATTGGCCTACTTAGAGACCAATGCACTTGACAAATATCAGATTATTATTTTTCCATTTTACCAGTAAGGAAACCGGGGTTCAAATAATTGTGGTAACTTGCTGAATTTGGCAGAGAAAGTGATCAAGATAGGACTTGAACCATAGCAGTCTGGCTCCACTGGCCCATGCTCAGTCATCACACTAAGCTGCCCACAACAAAGTTTTTAGGGAAAACCTTTTGGAAGATTAAATTGCCTGAAAAATGACATTCTGCATAAGACCCCTGTCTTAGAGTCTCCTTCATAATACACAGGCTGTTGGGTCTTTGGGGTGGGGTAAAGGTGGAAGGCAAGGAAAGGATAAAATGTGGAAGCTCATTGACCTTCTTGGCCCTTCATTTTGCCTTATGTAGAGCTATCGGATTCAAGCGATGGGCACTATATTTTTGAACTAAATCTATTGCTTATTAAAATTGCCCCCCAAAAGCCAGAGAGATTGACTGTTCCTTCTCTTGGCACACACCACCAAACCGTAAAGGACTTTACATTCAGTAGCTTGCCTCCCTGAAAGTGGCTGACGAGAGAGCCTGATGCATGGTACCTGCTTTCCTCCTCTTCCCTCCTCTTCCCCCAAACCTCCTCTCACAGTGGATGGGCAGCATGGACAAGTTGCAGGAAGAAGTCTCCAGGCCTTGACTTTGAGCTTGATTTGTGTTTCAGATTGCTGGGCTGATCGATCCCCACTTCATGAAGCTGCAGCTCAGGGGCGCTTACTGGCCCTTAAAACTTTAATTGCACAAGTAAGTGAACCGAAGACTTGATCCTTCATGCTTATGCTATAATTACATATCATTCTTTATTAGCTTTGGCTGTAGCAGAGGTGTGGCTCACCCTATCCAGGTCCCACCATTGCCATTCTAGGTATGTATGCCCTCTCATACCTCACCATTTATTCCTCCTGCCTCTCCTTCCCTGGAGAGCTCCTTCATTTTCTGCCCAGTTCCCTTCTTTTCCTCTGGGTCTTCCTTTACCTCATAAGAAGTTTCCCTATGAGGGATGATAGAGGATGCTCTCAAATGTTTGTTGCACTAACTCACCTCATGCTCTTCCAGCATGCATTAGCACCAGCAGTCCTGAAGTTACGTTAGTCAGCCACTGTTGCCTAACAAATGACCTCAAAGCATACTGGCTGAAAACAACAGATACTTGGATTTTCATGGTTTCTGTGGGCCAGGGAGCATTTAGCTAGGTGATTCTGGCTCTGGGTCTCTCACAGGCTGCCACGTGTCAGCCAGGGCTGCAGTCATCTCATGGCTCAAGTGGGGCAGGATCTGCTTTCAAACTCACTCATGTAGTTGTTGGGAAGCCTCAATTCCTTGCCACATGAGCCTCTCCACAGGGCTGTGTCATGAGATGGCAGCTGGCTTCCCCCAGAGAGAGTGCAAGAGGCACCTAAGAAGGAAGTCACAGTTGTTTTATAACCTCAGCTCCAAAATGACATTCTGTCACTTCTGCCATATTCTACTCATTAGGTGGGAGTCAACAAGTCCCGCCTACACTCAAGGGGAAGGGATTATGCAAGAGAGCCAGCGCCTGGATTCCAGGATTCCTGGGTGCTGTCTTAGAGACTGCCTATCCCAATGACACACTATTTTAAGAACGCACATTAAAATAGGTTGACAATGGCTAAATCTGACTCCCTAGGGAACATTTATTGACGTCTGAGTTATGAAGGCTACTTTATTTATATTTATGACTACATCCCCAGCACCTTGAACGATGAATAGGGGCCTAGTAAGTATTTGTGAAATGAATGAATGAAAGTGTGCAGGCTCCATTTGCTTTGTATGTTTTACAGTCTACATTTACACAGAGGAGGTAAGCCATCACCTCTTTCTTCCACAACTTGGCAATCATCTGGCTTTCTTGCTACTTTGAATTTAAACAGCTGGGTACACTGCTCGCTCTCTCTTTCTCTTTCTCTCTCTCTCTCTCTCCCTCTTTCTCTCTCTCTCTCTCTCTCTGTGCATTTGTATGTATTTTTCATTTATTTGTTTTTTGATTTCTCTCCTTTATGAGTTGTGTTACTTCTTAAAAAGTAGAGGCAAATGGAAATCAGCACTGCCAGCAATGATCAAATGAACTTTGTACCTGATTTTATCACTTGCTTATTTATTTTTAAGTACTTTAAATTTGATGTGATTTATTTTTAACATGTAATATATTCACATACTTCAAAACTTAAAATTATCTAAAAAGGTGGACTGACCGGATGTGGTGGCTCGCGCCTGTAATCCTAGCACTTTAGGAGGCTGAAGTGGGTGGATCACCTGAGGTCAGGAGTTCGAGACCAGCCTGGGCAACATGGTGAAACCCCGTCTCTACTAAAAGTACAAAAATTAGCCGGGTGTGGTGGTGGGCGCCTATAATCCCAGCTACTTGGGAGGCTGAGGCAGGAAAATCGTTTGAACCTGTGAGGGGTGGAGGTTGCAGTGAGCCGAGATCGTGCCACTTCACTCCAGCCTGGGTGAAGGAGTGAAACTCTGTCTCAAAAATAAATAAATAAAACTAAAAAGGTGCACAATGAAACGTCTTGCACCCACCTCTTCTCTCTCAGTCTCCCACCTCAGTACTTTCATTGGTGTATTTTTAATGGGCTTTTTAAATTTTTGGATAATTTTAAAGAAGAGTTGAAAAGGATACAGAGCGTTCCCATATACACTGTACCCTTCACCCAACTTCCTTTAATATTGACATCTTATATAGCTATGGTACACTAGTCAAAAATAAGAAGTTAACATTGATACAATACCACTGACTAAACTGCTCACTATTGGGATTTCACCAGTTTTTCCTCTCATGTCCTATTTCTGTTCCAGGATCCCACGTTCCACTAATTATACTTCATAAGCATGTTAGCTTCAATAATATGATTAAATGTGTAAGGGGCATTCTTTATAGAAAAGTTCAACTTTTTCCTTTTACACCCCTACTTTTTTACCCTTATACACTGTTAAAAAATGTATTTGTCTACTTTTATAAACTTTATTTTACATTTAGATAATATGGTCGATGTGAGTAAAACTTTAAGCCGATGTAAGTAAAACATTAAGCCTATGTGAGTAAAACATTAAGCCACGGTGAGTAAATGTGAGTAAAACATTAAACCAAGATTCAGGAGCTCTTGGTTACACTGCTGGCTGTCACTGACAACCAGTCTTAAAAAGTATTTGAACATTCTACTTCTCCATTTTCTCATGCACAGTTGAGGTGATCTACTCTAGATGATCTTTCAGGCCTGTCCAGCCTTACGTTTCTACAATTTTAGGGATTCTGAGATTTTGCGCCATAACAAAGTTTTTTCTAGCACACTTCTGCCACCTTGTGGACTAGTATGTTTTTTCTTGTTTTCTCAAAAGGAAAACAAAAATGAAAAGACCTTTTCTAACTCTTACTAGATGCCCAGTTTGAAATATGTAGCACAGATCTAGGGCAATGACGTCATATTCAGGACATGAAAATAGACAGAATTCAGGAGTCAAAAAGATGCCTTATGATGAAGGGACAGACAGTTATGGGAAATCGCAGCTGCTGGCCACAGTAAGGATGCAGCCAGAGATCTGGCAAGAGATGGTAGGCGTGTAAGTTGGAGTTTGGGGTTCAGGGTCATGGCATTGGGTTTTGGAAGCTTTCAGTTGGTCAGTTACAAGGCAGAGGATCAGAAGCAGGACTCAGCTGGGAAGGACAGACCAGGGACCTAATTCCTTTTATAAATCAAAAATAAAATTCTAAGCACCGCCCCCACCCCTGCAACCATCTGAATGTACCCCTCCTCTTAGCCAGGGCATTCCAAAACTAACCTGAAAAATTGGTTCAGGCCATGACAGGAAAGGAGGGTTGAACATGCCTCATTATACCCTCCTCCCTTTTGGAACTTAGGAAAAGATGAGCAGAATTTAACATCAACACAGACCTTAAGTCTGATAAGAAACATTTACAATCTATTCTCTCTGAAGCCTGCTACCTGGAGGCTTCATTCACATGATAAAACTTTGGTCTCCACAACTCCTTATCATAACCCAGACATACATTTCTATTGATAATAACTCTCAACCAACTGCCAATCAGAAAAATTTTCAATCTGTCTATAATCTGGAGCCCCAGGCCCCCACTTTGAGTTGTCCAACCTTCCCAGGTCAAACAATTGCACATTTTACATGTGTTTGATTGAGGTCTCATGTCTCCCTAAAATGTATAAAACTAGGCTGTGCCCTGACTACCCCGGGCACATGTTCTCCAGATCTCCTGAGAGCTTGTCACAGGCCATTGGTCACTTATATTTGGCTCAGAATAAATCTCTTCAAATATTTTACAGAGTTTGACTGTTTTTGTCAACACTTTAGCAGAT
The DNA here is from genome assembly GCF_000951045.1 of Mandrillus leucophaeus. NCBI lineage: Eukaryota > Metazoa > Chordata > Mammalia > Primates > Cercopithecidae > Mandrillus > Mandrillus leucophaeus. The sequence continues at coordinate 2,610,516 of NW_012105254.1, forward strand.
AGAAAGTAATCATCAGAGGGAGGGAAATGGTAAGAGTCAAGTTATTAAAATCAGGTTATGAAGTCAGAGTTGTCCAGCAGCTAGGCTGACCTTGTCATCTGTCACATGGAGTCCAGGACAAGGAAGGGGACACATGGTAGTATGGGGAGGAAGAATGTGTTAGGACGGGGTGGAGATACTCATACCTGGGTGAGGAAATGAAGGTTAGGAGAAGTCCGCTGGCCCCAGACTCTAGGACTTCAGGGACCCCTGCACACAGTGGAGTCATGGCCACAGCAGTGCTGCCACTACACAGCACATGAATCCTAGGAGCACAGTCTACTTACTCTTAAGCCTGGGAGTTATTGTTTTGTTCCAGATCCAGTTCGACCTCCTGAACTTGTCTGCACTCCATCATCTATACCTTATACCTACTGTTATTCACACCCACAGCAGGCCCATGCCAGCCTGTTTCTAGACTCATAGTGACATCTCTGTGGCTCTCCTTGCTTTGATCTTACATCCCTACTCCTGCGATCAACCCTCCACGCTGCTACCAGTAGGCTTCTAAAAGGGCTAATCTATTAGCTCCAGACCCTCTGCAGCCTAGCAGACTTCATAGGTGCTCCATTTCCTCTAAGACATGCAGCACTCCTTGCTTGGAAATCAAGGCCTTTCATGACCTAGCTCCAGCTTACTGTCCTCCTTCATCTCCTCCCATCTCCTGCTTCTTATTTCTGTGGGTTCTTTCTGTTCCAGAAATCCAACTGTGGCCCTGCCACAGGAAGCAACAGGAAGCTGAATTTGCAGTTTCTATTCTTTCCTAATGGCATACTCTTTCTTGGTCTTCACAGCTTGAAACATTTTATGCTTCAAGTCTTAGCTAAATACTACCTCATTTGCGAAGTTTTTCTTACTGCCCAAGCCAGATTCAAGGATATCCTATGCTCCCAAATGAATTTCGAACATGCTTCCAGTATAGCAATATTCTTGCTCTTTTGTCTTTCATTTCTGCCTCCCCAGTAGGCTCTGGGAGAAGAGAGACACATGTCATAAGTTTTGAAGACCCAGGTCCTAGTACATTACCTGCTCCAGAATGTGGAATTAACATTTTCTTGGATAAATAAATGTGAAACTCTCATGCTGTGTTTAGGCTCCCTTGATTGTAACTTCTACTTCTCTCTCTATGGTGCTAACATTACACCCACAGACTCTGAAAATGTCAGAAACATGTGAAACAACATTGCTTTCATCGCTATCACTAATGCAGCATTTCCCTCTCTTCCCCTGGGCTTGCTGGCTTGCACTTGAAATCCCAGCTACTCAGGATGCTGAGGCAGGAAGATCAGTTGAGGCCAGGAGTTTGAGACCAGCCTGGGCAACATAGTGAGACCACAGTCTCTAAAAAACAAATAAACTCTCTTCTTTCTAAATTATAGGGTGTCAATGTGAACCTCGTGACAATTAACCGGGTGTCTTCTCTCCACGAGGCATGCCTTGGAGGTCACGTGGCCTGTGCCAAAGCCTTGTTGGAAAATGGTGCACACGTGAGTACTGCCCCTGCCCACTTGGGTCTGTCTGGCCAGATGCATCTGTTAATGTTTAAAGATAGTTTACCTTCCAGATGGCTTACCCACTGTGGGTATGGGCTGGGCTGGTTCTATCCATGTCCTTATTCCATCATTTAGGCTACTCCTCTCTCTTCAGCTTACACCCCTGTGTGTAAATATTCAGACATGGCAACTCACAGGAACCTTTTAAAACTGTGTTGCTGACCTTAAGAAATCTTTACTGTACCACGTTTTCTTTTCTTTCTTTCTTTCTTTTTTTTTTTTTTTTGAGACGGAGTCTTGCTCTGTCGCCCAGGCTGGAGTGCAGTGGCGTGATCTCGGCTCACTGCAAGCTCCGCCTCCCGGGTTCACGCCATTCTCCTGCCTCAGCCTCCTGATTAGCTGGGACTACAGGCGCCCGCCACCACGCCCGGCTAATTTTTTTTTGTATTTTTTAGTAGAGACGGGATTTCACTGTGTTATCCAGGATGGTCTCGATCTTCTGACCTCGTGATCCACCCGCCTTGGCCTGCCAGAGTGCTGGGATTACAGGCGTGAGCCACCGTGCCGGGCCACCATGTTTTCTTTATGCATTCATCTGCTGATGGACACTTGGGTTGCTTCCAGGTCTTCGCAATTGTGAACAGTGCTGCATCAGACACGGGAGTGCAGATATCTCTTTGATGTATTGTTTTCCTTTCTTTTGTATATACCCAGCAGTAAGATTGCTGGATCATATGGCAGCTCTATTTTTAGTTTTCTGAGGAACCTCCAAACTGTTCCCCATAATGGTTGTACTAATTCATAATCCCACTAACACTGTATGAGGCTTAATAACAAGATTTTAAAGAACAATAGAAAACACTCTTAATTCAAACATCTTCAATGGACAACTATTTTTATTGAGCAAAATTATCAAAATAAATGACCTTTTAATAAACAATACATTGGGGGAAATCTACAGAATTGGACTTTATCTTATTTTAAATTTATCTCCGAACTTTTTTCGAAGCGTGACTGAAGTGCATTATATAATATAGATACCAGAATAGAATCATAAAATCACAACTTCTAAAAATCTTCTGTATTTAGTTGCCGGATGCTCTTTGTTTCTAATTTTGTTGTTTAACTCAGTCCTTGCAATATTTATTTTATGAACTGCAATGTTTTTAAGTGCTTAATGACAATTTAAAAAAATTTTATGTGGAAATTGGGTTTCCACATGGAGAACTGAATATAAAAGTCTTCCTTGTGAAACTACTTTTCCTGAGGCCATTGTGGTCGTGCATTTTCTTTTTTCAATTTTTTTTCCCCTTCTTTATTTTTTTTAAGACAGAGTCTCACTAACACTATTGCCCAGGCTGGAGTGCAGTGGCACAATCTCAGCTCACTGCAACCTCTGCTTCCCAGATTCAAACGATTCTCCTGCCTCAGACTCCTGAGTAACTGGGATTACAGGTGCCCGCCACCACGCCCAGCTAATTTTTGTATTTTTAGTACAGATGGGGTTTTGCCATGTTGGCCATGCTGGTTTCAGACTCCTGACCTCAGGTGATCCGCCCACTTTGGCCTCCCAAAGTGCTGGGATTACAGGTGTGAGCCACCGTGCCCTGCCAAGTGGTCGTGCATTTTCATTAGATAGTGCTTCTCTAAGTCACCGCTTAGTCAGCTCATGGGTAATGATGAAAGAAGGCTGTGTGAGAGCCTTTTCCTTTCAAGCTAGATGACTGGAGTCACAGGCAGACTGCTGACAATATCAGGTCAGAGAGGAGGTTTTGTTGGGCACAAAGAGAAGAATAAGACATGTTTCTTTGTCTCTGTCAAGTTTATAAAGAAACAGCCAATAAATACTGTATCACACCATTTAACATTTAAATCAGAATGAGAGATGAAATAAGAGAAAGTTGGCCTTCAGTAGAAAGTCCCCCACAATTGGCAGTCCCATGGATACCTCAAATCAGTGCATCTGTAACTGTGCTTATCATGTTCTTCCCTCTGGGACCTGCTCCTCATCTTGGGTTCCTAGTTTCAGAGGCCTGGTGAAACATCCTCTTGGTTTCCCAAGCTGCAAACCTGAGAGTCATCTTACTTCTTTCATCTCCCTATCTAATTAATGAAAAACTCCTGCTAATTTTACTTTCTAAGTTTTTCCCAAGTCTATCCTCTCCTTTGTCCTACTCCCATAGTCATCTAAATTCTTTATTACATTTTCAAAATGATTTATTTTTCGCCAGGCGCGGTGGCTCACGCCTGTAATCCCAGCACTGTGGGAGGCCGAGGCAGGTGGATCACGAGATCAAGAGATCGAGACCATCCTGGCCAACATGGTGAAACCCCATCTCTACTAAAAATACAAAAATTAGCTGGGCGTGGTGGCGGGCACCTGTAATCCCAGTTACTCAGGAAGCTAAGCAGCAGAATCTCTTGAACCCAGGAGGTGGAGGTTGCAGTGAGCCGAGATCATATCACTGTACTCCAGCCTAGCGACAGAGCAAGACTCTGTCTGAAAAAAACAAAAAACAGAAAACAATAAAAACTTCTTTTTGTGTTTGTCCTCCCTAGTAGAATTCAGCCTACTCAAGGAGAGGCAATTGTTCAGCCTACTCAAGGAGAGGCAATTGTCTTATCATTGTTTCCAAAACATTAGCACCTAGTAGATGCTCAATAAATGTTTGCTGATGTGAACTAAGAGAGAAATTTATAGGAAATCACATAAGAAGACAAATTCCTAGACTGGGGATGAGGATGATACTTAGAAAAACACAAATCAAACTAGTCCTACCGAATACTTTTTAGTAAAAATATAGAAACCCCTAGCAATATGAATTGACACACATTTTCCCCTGACCTTGCCTGTCTCTGCCATCTTAGCATCTTATCTTTAACTTTCCAATTTAATGGGGGTTAGGCTGGGTGTGGTGGCTCACAACTGTAATCCCTGCCCTTTGGCAGGCTGAGGCAAGAGGATCATTTGAACCCAGGAGTTTGAGACCAGCCTGGGCAACATAGCTAGACCCTGTCTACAAATAATTCTTCTAAATTTGTGGGTCATAGTGGTGCATGCCTGTAGTCCCAGCTGCTCAGGAGGCTGAGGCAGGAGGATCACTCGAGCCTAGGAATTCAAGGCTGCAGTGAGCTATGATCACAACACTGCACTCCAGCCTGGATAACAGAGCAAGACCCTGTTTCACGGGTTATATTGCAACTCTGGAAACAAGTCTTTTTTTGTGTCCAAAGCAAGGACATTTAGAATCCTGATTATCACAAGCATGTATCCTTAGTTGTTGAAGCAAAATTGTTTCACATCAAAAACTTGACTGTCCTACATTTCAATGGCATCAGAGCTCCCTACTACTCCTGCAGTTCCTGATGTTCTTTCCAATCTATTGTTGATACACAAAGATGTTTCCCAGCCCTGCTGGTTCTCATGTGCTTCCCACATCCCTACAAGGTACCAAAGATGGTTGCAGACACCATGTTGATGGCTGTTTTCTATGTCCCTTTGGCTTGGTCATGCTATCTTTAGAAGTAACAGCTGGCATGCGTAATTTGCTTGGATTATAGTAGACCAGAGAGGAAGTTGTGGCAAGAAAGACAGTAGATCTGTGGAGAATTGCCAAGGATTTTGTAAGCATGGATTTTGGGACCACAGCTAGCTGATTTCTCCAGTGCTTTTGGTTCCTGCCATGTTTGTTCATGATTCAGAGGGGAGTCATATTAATGGAAAATGGAAAATGGAAATAATTGTTATTGCAAATGCTTATGGAGTGCTTACTGGGCGACACATAATGTTTTAAGTGTTTAACATATAGTAACTCGCTCAATCCACCCAATAACTTCATGAAGTTTCATAATACTGTAAAGATGTGGAGTTCCCTCACCTATTCACCAGCACGGGGAATTCCTCTAGGCAAATACACAGGAAGACATACTTGGAGATGGTGAGAATGAAATAACAAATCCTCTGGCTCTCTCTTTGCCTGTCATTAGGTCAATGGAGTGACAGTTCACGGAGCCACGCCCCTCTTCAATGCTTGCTGCAGCGGCAGTGCTGCATGTGTCAATGTGCTGCTGGAGTTTGGAGCCAAGGCCCAGTTTGAGGTGCACCTGGCCTCGCCCATCCATGAGGCAGTGAAGAGAGGTAAATGAGCCACCACAATGCATGTGAAACATTGATGGGCTCACTCCAATCTGTATGAATCAATGGTCTAGTGTTAATCATTCAAGGGTGACCCTGATCTTCCTCACCATTAGAATATGTGTGGCCTAGAAATCCCACAGCAGTAACTTCAATTTGTCTAAATCTTCAGGAAATACCAGTGTGGCACAAAGAACTCTACTTATAACTTCGGAATGCTTTCCTGACTCAGATGTCCCATTTCCTGGGGATGGTCTGTTGGCAGGCCTTTCCAGAGCCTCTTTGCTGGTGTTTTGGTGGCAGCTGGTACAGCCAAGGCAGTAGTTGTGACTTACTTGAATTGTACTATGCTTATGTCTCTGTCCTTGGTAGGCAAGAATAGCTTATCCTCTAAAGTCCATAAAATACCAACCACTAACCTAAAATAAACTATGAAAGTATCTGAAACCCAAGGCTGATACTATCTCTAATGGAATAGTAAATGTAACTGTTCATAATAAGTTACACAATCTAGATGGACTGATGACTTCAAAGTCATAATTATGGGAAAGAAAAGGCTGCAACTTTCCAAAGTATAGCATTGGAAATCTTGAAGCTGACTCCAGACTCCTGTGTTGTCGGTTAATTTCAAAGTGAAGGAAAATAGTAAATTCAAGGAATTTAAAAACTATATGCACAGACTAGACATGAAGGAGAAGATGCCACTGAAAGGACAAGGCCATTTGTCAAAGGTCACACACCCAAAGAGCGACATTTTGATGATAGCCAGTGAGGGAGTTGTTCTCTTAACTGAGATCAGAAATACAATGGTGAAGTTAAAACACTCTAGAATAGTGATCTTTGCTGGTGTAATTTGGGACGAAATACTTTATTTCAAAAGGCAAAAGTGAAAGATTTGTTCCAGGTTATTAAACATGTCACTTGCCAATTTTTTTTCCAGTGGATTACCTTAAATGATGCAAAAGACCCAAATCTAAATTTATCTATGTATTTTATGTTCTAAATGTATTTAATACACATTTATTAAATAATAGCTGATGTTAGTCATTTCCCAAACATCATGTAAGTCCTTTAATTTGTAGAGTAATGAACTACTTTGGAAACGATATAAATGTCTTTCTTTTTTTTTTTCTTTTTTTTGACAGAGTCTCATGCTATTGTCCAGGCTGGAGTGCAGTGGTATGATTTCTGCTCACTGCAACCTCCGCCTCTCAGGTTCAAGCGATTCTCCTGCCTCAGCCTCCCAAGTACTGGGATTGCAGGTGCTCGCCACCACAATTGGCTAATTTTTCTATTTTCAGTAGAGACGGAGTTTCACCATGTTTGTCAGTCTGGTCTCGAACTCCTGACCTCAGGTGATCCACCTGCCT